>NW_013571709.1:5616-6159 GCF_000499745.2 Eimeria mitis | reverse complement strand
TCTTGGGTGCTTTGCAGCTACAGACGTTGTTGTTATGTCGGTGGCGAGCCTGTACTAGTAGCAGCAGCAGCAGCTGCTGCTGCTGCTGCTGCTACTCCCTCTGTTGGTGTAGCAGAAGCTGCTTCTGCTGCCCCCTCTTTTGCTGCAACAGCAGAGCAGGCAGCCAAGATCGATGTACACTTCGCTACCATTAGACGGTTTTCCTCAAAGGAGGGGAGCTGTGCATACGCCAGCAAACAACTCGCGCTGCAACGAGTGATTAATTATGGACCCTCTTCGCCCTGCCTATAAATGGCTCATAGCAATGTACATGATCTTTGGCTGCCGCATTATCTCGTTGTTTGTTCATGCCAACAGTAACGATAGAAAGTTTGTGCCGCGAGGAGCGTAGGCCATCAAGGTTCCCTAAGAGGAAGAGGCACTCGGGGTGAAGAAGCAAGGCGCAAAACATGAAGGAATACTACTCAGGGCAGCATACAGCATATATATATATATATATATATATATATATATATATATATATATATATATATATATATATAT
>NW_013571709.1:0-5585 GCF_000499745.2 Eimeria mitis | reverse complement strand
AATAAGATGTGACACGCTCCGCGGGACGTTATATTTCATACGCAACAGTGGTGAGGCAATCAGCAGGCGTACTACACAAAAGAGCGCGCTGCTGGGATCCGCCAGTTCACACAAAAGGCAAATCAACGTTTCTCACGATTAAGAAGCTATTAAGAGAGCCGACTACGGGGCTCGAACCCGCGACCACCAGCTTAAAAGGCTGGCGCTCTACCGACTGAGCTAAATCGGCAGGTGAGCCAGCGATAGGTTGAGGCAACACTCTGACACAAATGAAGGGCATGGGCCGTGAGCAAATCCAGCGAACTCTGTCACTTCCTTACTTTGCTCATACTTTTAGACATTTTCTGTAATTTGAAAGCCAAGCCCAGCGTCACGGTACAGAACCGCCGGTTTAGCTCAGTCGGTAGAGCGCCAGCCTTTTAAGCTGGTGGTCGCGGGTTCGAGCCCCGTAGTNGGTTTAGCTCAGTCGGTAGAGCGCCAGCCTTTTAAGCTGGTGGTCGCGGGTTCGAGCCCCGTAGTCGGCTGTTCTTTCGGCAGGTTGTTATTTCCGCCAGAGATACTGTTTTCCGACTTTGCTGCCTTTGCCTTTGTCATTCTGATATCATCCGTCGCCTTGCCGAGATACGCTATGTTGCAATGTCGTTTTATTTCATTTCGTGGACCGCAAATCTCGAAAGCTCGTGGTTACTCGTAATTTCCCCGTAGCCTTCTACATTGGGTTTCTGCATCTGTTTCGTCGGTCTGTTCCTGTCTTTCTTCTTTGACTGAGTGTCACTGAGTCTGACTAAGTGTCACTGAGTTTGTGAGATGTATATACCAGCCGTGCGCGGTAGCAGCATTTGGAGTTGATGTATTGCGCACAAATAGGATAATTAAGGATACGTTCACCCTTACGTTTCCGTTCTGTTCGCAGTGTCGTAAACCTTTACTCGGATGAGGGCTCGATGTACAGCCAGGTCATCCAGAAAACGAGAAAGTTCTGAGCTCAAGAAGGGATGAAACTTGCCCGAACTCTGACTTGGGATGGATGCGGTGGGCGAGTGCGTTCCCCACTGTGCTTCTGGTGCAGTTTACTTGCGAATATATGGCCTCGCTCAGTGCTCAGAGAGTATGGTTCGCAACATCATACGTAGATGACGGGGAACGGAATGACGGCAGTTGTAACGAAAGTCACTGCTTTGCTCAAGGACCGCGGGCGAGCTCCAATAATGTCGAAATATTCAAGATGAGAGTTCCCAAGACATCTGAGATCCTCGGCAGTCCCCAGGCACCCTGGGACCGGCGACACAAGTTCGTGGGACCGTAGGAGAGGAAGCGGGCTAGCACGTGCTGCAACGCGCCAAGTTGCAACTCGTTGTGCAAGGCACCCCCACATGCACAACCATGTAGCTTTTGTTGCATGGGCTAACACTGCCGACAATCGTTGAACAATCGCTTGCTCCTAAGGCAGCCTACATGTAAACAGAAGTGCACACCCCCATTTCACGCACAGCATTGTGCAGTATTTCGCGGCTTGGCCGGATGCTTTTCCCCTTTAATCCGAGTGTCTACGAGCTCGAGCTTACCTGTTTTACCGCTTGGGCTTGCTTTTCCCCCCTTGTATTGTTGACCAAGTTTCTGGAGTAGGNGAAAGTGAATGAGGCGGACGTAGGAGGCCCAAATGGGGTACTCCGGGGCACACGATAAATGATCTTACGGCTGGACTGAAGATGCCTCACGATGAGCTGGGGCTGTATACGGGTCTTCTCGATGCAGAGGGGGAAGCGTTCGTTGTCTGTCTCGCTTCAGCTCCAGCTGGTTGTCGTTAGAGCATTCAATTCTTCCACGAGTGGCGTCACTTGTTCACGCCTCATCACCGTTACTCGCAGAACTGTCCCACAGTACAGCGCTCAGCTTTGGGGATTGATGCTTCGGGCACGAAGCCTTCTTCCCCCTTTGTTTTTTACTGTATGTCCGCGTCCTAACTAGCACCAGTACAGCATCGTATTTCGGCTACGCAGGACGGCGAGCTGACGCCCTCATTCTGATCGTCTAAGCCGTCCCAGGAGGCAGTATTTATCACAGAATGCTTAGAAGAAAGACCAGTTTTGTTTCTTGCGTAGCCGCCCGCGCCGCCGTTGCTGTGGCGATTCGCCCAAGCGCACGAGTGGTCACTTCAGAACATGTGTAATAACCTGGGTATAATGCGGTGCATTACAAAGCAGTGTCAGTACCAATTGACTTACAGAAACAGTAGAAATAGTAGTCAGCAATATTTAGACGAACAGTATCGTGCACCATATGAATTCGGCTTACGGGCAGTCGACTAGCTTGGATTTCCGAACACAGTATAGTTCCACAAGTCTATTGGATATAGGTAGATTCGCAGGTGTCCCAGAGACAGGAAAGTGGAAAGGTGGTGCGGTTCAAGACATAGGTCTTTAGTGGAAGTTTCTCTGATGTTCGCAGCTGTGTGGCGTTTCAGGCACATAGGAAACCGAAATGCATTCACCACGTCCTTAGCAGGTTCCTTCTCATCTCAAGTGATTCTCAGTAGAGCCCTAAATTGGCACGTGCGGTCATCTAATTCTGTAGAAGAAGNAGAAGAAGGTACGCTAGGCACTGTGTGGCACTAGCGTTCAGAAAGTCAGCTGAAGCTTCCGCGGGAGTCTTCTTGGAGATTCCTCTGCATGGATCGGATGCGTTGGTTTTGGTTCCAAACTCAGTTTTCCCTATGCAGATGCCATCTCGCCAGGCTTTAGGACAAAACCCCTTTCGTTGCGCCTCAGTGGAAGTTCACCTTACACCAAACTCAGCCCGTTTATCGGACTCCGAACAGTTGTAGTTGTCCAGATATGACGGCTTGCAGCGCTTCTCCCAAATTCTCTTCAGAACCTTGAGCTAGCACATTGTCAGTCTTTGTAATTTATTCGCCGGTCCCAGACCCTCAAAAAAAAAGCATCGGCTGTGGTCAGAAGTGTGCACTGGAAGCAATTCCAGTGCAGTGCTGAATAGTTTGCGTCTCCTGTTTAGCGCAATTTCAATGCTACACCTGATGAATCTATGTTGTCACGTGAACAGGAAAAAAAATGGCCATATGCGTCGGGGTGTCCTGAGACTTGTGGATACGTCTCAGGAACAATCCGACAGTACTCCCTGCTCCTGTGGGTGCGTCTGAAGATATGCTTGACGCTCAAGGTAGCCCATGCAACCATCAATCCGCTCCCCATCGCTCGCGATTGTGCCAATCGCACAGAAATATGTGCCCTCCGCACGTTTGTTTCAGATCGGCGTCGACCTCCGTTAAAACCCATAGAAGAGCCGACTGCTACCGGTAACCAAACGGCATTCGCCTTCGCGGAACTATTTATTTCCTTGCAGACTACCTTCGCACAGGGCGCCCTCCTGCAACCCCTGAGCGAAACCCCCTGTACGTCTTCAACTCATCTGCATTGAACCATCAGAGGTGAAACCTCTAGAAGCGCTATGGAAGACGGTTCCAGGCAAAAACGCCCGCAATGATGTCTTTGTTCATCAAGAATGACATGATGGAGTTCGAACAGCGCGCATACAAGAGACGATGTGCGACCCGGAAGATGCAGCGATAATACATACACTCCTCTCTCTCGAGCCCGGAGTTTGTGGTGTTCCACGTCTTGGACAATATATATATATATATATAGTATATTTACATACTTATTTTATTGGCCGCTAACAGCCCGAGATATGCTGTGCCTTCAACACTCCTGCAGTACCCTGTCACCCCCGCGTTCGTCCCCCAGGGAAGACGCAAATGCACGCACCACAGGAAATCGAGAGCAGCAGTTGCTGCAGTAGCAGCTGCTGCTCTCGATTTCCTGCAGCTGCTGCTGCAGCTGCAAGGAGGGAGGCGGAGGACGCACCTAATGGTAGATATATTTCGGATACAGTTGATTTATAAGGCTTCCAGGCAGCGAATAAGTGTGAGGATTCCCCCAGTGAAATGCCAAAGCCTGAGGCTCTTCCATCTATAGACGAGCTGCTGCTTCTGCAGGAGGTTTTTCTTCTCTCGCAGCTTCGCAGCCGCGGCTGCTGCAGTGAGGGGGGTTGCAGCAGCGGCAGCAGCAGCAGTAGCAGCAGCAGCAGCAGCCGTTTGCCGCCGCACGGCCACGGCCTGCTTGAGGCTGCAGCTTTCGCAGTGAGGGTAAAGGCGCTGCGGCCAGTATTTAGAGCCCCCCAGAAGCCGCCTCAAGGCCCCCAGTGCCCACCCCAGGGCCGTGCGCTCGTAGTTAAGCACTTGGGCGGTGGGGGGCTGGTGGTCTGCCACCCAGCGCGTGCTGCGGGAGCGGGTCCCGCAGGTGTGGCAGCCGAAGCGCAGCCCCACCTTCTTAATTAGCCGACGCTCTGTGTCTGACGCGTACACCGTAGAGGCAGACAGAGACAGGGAACGCTCACTAAATGCCCCAGGAGCCACCAAACTGGAAGGCGAAAGACGAAAGAGACGACCCCCTAACAAATAGTACAAAACCAAGCAACCTACTGTCTCCCCCGCACAGAGACGCAGCAAGTTCTGCCTCGACCCGCTGCTGCTGCTAGTGCCGGTACTGCTGCTAGTGGGGAGGGTCAGAGAGGATGCTCGGGGGTGGTGCTGCAGCAGCAGCCCCCCCCACTTCCCACGAGTCTCCTGCTGCAGCGTCTTTGCTGCTTCGAGCCACCCGGAGGGACCGCTACTGCTGCCGGCGCGCAGCTGCTGCAGCCTGCTGCACGCGAAGCCTGCAGCAGCAGCAGCAGCAGCAGCAGCGTTGGAGGCCACCGCTATTGTAACCAAGCCTAATGGCTTGGAGAGAACAGAAGAGCACGAAATGCCAAGAGCCTGCTGCATACGCGTCCCAGCCGTACATACACCCCAAAAGGAGAGGGCGCTGCCGCTACACTGCAGCAAACTCGAGGCAACCCAATTGTTGAGGCTGCTTTGCGAGGCTGCTGCTCCAGCTGTTCTTCCTGTCAAATCCCCCCCCGCAGACAACGTAGGAGAAGCCGCCATTGCTGCTGTTGCCGCGGCAGCTGCGGCAACGAAACCAGTCCACAACAGTTGCCAAAAACTGTTGCTAGTGCTGCTGTTGCTGTTTGTGTTGCTGCTGCTGCGCAGGCCAAGCCTAGTCAGAAGGTCGCAGAACGGCTGGCGCAAGCGATGCTGCTGCTGCTGCCGCAACCGCTCTGTAAGGAGCGTCCTCAGCTGGTCTTCAAACCACTGGTGCGCTCGCGCAGCAGCAGCAGCAACAGCAGAGGCAGCAGACCGCCAGCTGCTCCCTCTCGGGGGCCGATGCAGGAAAAAAAGACCGCGCGTTTGCGGCTTGTACTGCAGCAGCTGTTGCCGCTGCAGCTGCAGCTCCTCTATCACCTCTCGACGCAGGCGGTTGCCGTCCGCTGTGGCTGCTGTTGCACAGCAGCCGGTTGTGGGGACTCCAGCTGCAGTAGCAGCAGATGCAAGACCATAGCTGCGGCGGGAACGCAGCAGTACGCCCATGAGAGTGCCCAACGACAGTGGAAACCACGCCTGCAGCCACAGCGGCGGCACCAGAGGCAGTAGCAGAGGCAGCAGCAGCAGCAGCAGCTCCCGGTCCGCC
>NW_013571708.1:5078-6919 GCF_000499745.2 Eimeria mitis | reverse complement strand
ATATATATATATATATATATATATATATATATATATATATATATATATATATATATATATATATTAAGCATTATACTCTTCTCTAAACTTAGCAACCTCATACGGTGTATAAGTTTCTTCCGGGTAGGAGCATTCACACGGATCAACATATACATATACATATACAGATACACACACACATATATATATATAAATATATATATATATAAATATATTTATTTATGCATTATATTCTTCTCTATACTTAGCAACCTCATAGGGTGTATAAGTTTCTTCTGGGTAGGAGCATTCACACGGATCAACATATACATACATACATATACATACATATATATACATATATATAATATATAAATATATATATTTATATTATATTATGCATTATATTCTTCTCTATACTTAGCAACCTCATAGGGTGTATAAGTTTCTTCAGGGTAGGAGCATTCACAGGGATCAACGCGCGAAACAAAAGCATTACTCCATTCTGAGTAAGCATCTCCTTTTCTTCTTTTTCTGAATATAGGTTTATTTATTTCAATAGGAATACGAGTAAAGCAGTTGTTAGCACCAAACAAAGCAGAAGAAACTGCAGATACACCCGGATCTCTTTGCTGAGATAAAGGAACACCAAAATGTAAAGGGCCAGGAGGAGGTGACCCTGGTATATAGTAATGAGGAGGAGGCTGAGGTTTCTCTCTATCATATATTATATTTCTCTCTTCTGTTTCTTTCTTTTTTTCTCTTATCTCTCTAAAATACTCACCCGCTTTGTGCTTTTCTAGCTCACCACCACCACCCACAAAATAAGATAAAAACTCTGCGTGTGAAGCAGAGGAGGGGAATGGGGGGGCCGGGGCAACGAACCGAGACATCTTTGTATATAAATATAAATAAATAAATATATTTATTTATTTATTTATTTATTTATATATGTGTAAATATATAGTGGTAGTATAGATTAGTATACACGAGGAAGTCAGGTTAGTGCAGCGGAAAAAATGAATGCTGCAACAAAACACACACACACACAAATATAGAGAGATGCATGCAACAGATATATCAAAACGCATGCAGCAGCAGCAGCAGCAGCAGCAGCAGCAGCAGCAACAACAACAACAACAGCAACAGCAGCAGCGGCAGATGGTTGCAACAGCAGCAGCACACTCCCAAAACCAGCAGCAGAAAGACTACACATAGAGAGAAGAAGTGAAGGTGAAAACACACAGAAAAAAAACGAGAAAAAAAAACAAAGAAACTGAAAGAGAGTGTGTAAGAGAGCTACAACAGAAACAAAAAAAAAAATAAAAATATTTTATGGTGTGCTGCTGCCTCTTCTCTCTCCTCTATCTGTACTAGCTCTGCCTGTGTTTATTGCTTTTCTTTGTTTGTATTCTGCTGTATATCTCTGTAGTGCTTTCAGGTTCTTGTTTAGTCTCTTCTCATAGTGAAGAGCGGCAGCAGGAGAAAGCAGGGGGAAAGCAGAGATAAATTGCCTCAACAATGTGTAATTTGGAGGAATTTAGAATGAAATTGAGAAATAAAAACGAAATAAAAAGAAAAAAACAAAAAAAAACGAAAAAAAAAAACACAAAAAGAGGAGGTGAGCCAGCGGCCCTGACTCGGTGGTCTCGCAACCGAAGCAGAAGCCGTTTTTTTTTTGTTGTTTTGACTTACATGAAAAGGAAGATGAATAGTTTTATATTTTATTTGAATAAATATAATATATAATTCACAAAAAACCAGAAAAAAAGCAGCAGTTTAACAAACCAGCCACATACAGCCGAGCGACAGCATCGGAGCTGCATATACACCTCAGCTCCTCTCTCCATCCCGCTCACACT
>NW_013571708.1:4577-4885 GCF_000499745.2 Eimeria mitis | reverse complement strand
CCTCAAACAAAATACAACAAAAAAATAAATAAAATATTAATTTTAATCAATTCCAACAACTTAGTCTTTTTTTCAGCACAACAGGCTTGCATGTGCGGCTGGTGCTTCTACTGCCGCTGTCGCTGCTGCTGCTGCTGCTGTTGCTGCTGCTGCTGTTGCTGCTGCTGCTGCTGCTGCTGCTGCTGCTGCTGCGACACAGCTGTTGCTGTTGGTGTTCCTGCTGCTCTTCTGGTGCTGCTGTTGCTGCTGCTGTTGTTGCTGTTCCTGCTGTTGCTGCTGCTGCTGTTGCTGCTGCTGCTGCTGCTGCA
>NW_013571708.1:3622-4477 GCF_000499745.2 Eimeria mitis | reverse complement strand
CTCTATCATATATTATATTTCTCTCTTCTGTCTCTTTCTTTTTTTCTCTTATCTCTCTAAAATACTCACCAGCTTTGTGCTTTTCTAGCTCACCACCACCACCACTAAAATAAGATAAAAACTCTGCGTGTGAAGCAGAGGAAGGGAATGGGGGGGCCGGGGCAACGAACCGAGACATCTTTGTATATATATAAATAAATAAATATTTATTTATTTATTTATTTATTTATTTATTTATTTATTTGTTTATGTGTAAATATATTGTGGTAGTATAGGAGGAAGTCAGGTTAGTGCAGCGGAAAATATATATGCTGCAACAAAACACACACACACACAAATATAGAGAGATTCATGCAACAGATATAACAAAACGCATGCAGCAGCAGCAGCAGCAGCAGCAGCAGCAGCAGCAGCAGCAGCAACAGCAGCAGCAGCAGATGGTTGCAACAGCAGCAGCACACTCGCAAAACCAGCAGCAGAAAGACTACACATAGAGAGAAGAAATGAAGGTGAAAACACACAGAAAAAAAAACGAGAAAAAAAAACAAAGAAACTAAAACAGAGTGTGTAAGAGAGCTACAACAGAAGCAAAAAGATAAAATAAAAATATTTTATGGTGTGCTGCTGCCTCTTCTCTCTCCTCTATCTGTTCTAGCTCTGCCTGTGTTTATTGCTTTTCTTTGTTTGTATTCTGCTGTATATCTCTGTAGTGCTTTCAGGTTCTTGTTTAATCTCTTCTCATAGTGAAGAGCGGCAGCAGGAGAAAGCAGGGGGAAAGCAGAGATAAATTGCCTGAACAATGTGTAATTTGAGGAAATTTAGAATGAAGTTGAGAAATAAAAACGAAATAAAAAG
>NW_013571708.1:2529-3522 GCF_000499745.2 Eimeria mitis | reverse complement strand
AAAAAACCAGAAAAAAAGCAGCAGTTTAACAAACCAGCCACATACAGCCGAGCGACAGCATCGGAGCTGCCTATACACCTCAGCTCCTCTCTCCATCCCGCTCACACCACCCCTTGTTGCTGCGGCGTTGTATTTTTTTATTTTTTCTTTTGTTTTTTATTTTATATTATTAAAATAAACTCATTTAAATGGATATTCCTCTTTTTTTTCTGCTTTTTTCACTAACAAAAGAGCCACACACCCAACGCATCGCCAGGTGTACAGACAGCTCAGCTGCCGCCGAAGGCTTCCTACCTTCTTCCCCCTCCTCAAACAAAATACAACAAAAAAATAAATAAAATATTAATTTTAATCAATTCCAACAACTTAGTCTTTTGTTCAGCACAACAGGCTTGCATGTGCTGCTGGTGCTTCTACTGCCGCTGTCGCTGCTGCTGCTGCTGCTGTTGCTGCTGCTGCTGCTGCTGATGCTGCTGCTGCGACACAGTTGTTGCTGTTGGTGTTCCTGCTGCTCTTCTGGTGCTGCTGTTGCTGCCGTTGCTATTGCTGTTCCTGCTGCTGCTGCTGCTGTTGCTGCTGCTGATGTTGCTGTTGCTGCTGCTGCTGTTGCTGCTGCTGCTGCTGCTGCAGCTGAGTTTCCTTCTTGCGGCGAGATCACTGCCATAGATAACAAGCAGCAGCAGCAACAAAATAACAGCAACAACTAGACAGCAGAACAACCGAGAAGAGAAAAAAAATAAAAAAAATAAAAAAAATAAAGAAGACAGAGAGTAGGAAAGGGAGAGTAAATATACAAAAGAAAACAAATAAGAGGGAGAGATGATAGAAATATAAAACAAATAAAAAAAATTAAACAGAAAACAAAAATAAAAAAAAAAAATAACAAATGCTAAACAGAAAAAAATATAATACACAAACAATAAATGTACAGAGAATATACAGAAGAAAAGAAAAAGAAGAAAAAGAAAAAAACAAAAAAAGAGAAAAAAAGAA
>NW_013571708.1:2179-2429 GCF_000499745.2 Eimeria mitis | reverse complement strand
TGCTGCTGCTGCTGTTGCTGCTGCTGCAGTTGCTGCTGCTGCTGCTGCTGCTGCTGCGACACAGTTGTTGCTGTTGGCGTTCCTGCTGCTGTTCTGGTGCTGCTGTTGCTGCTGTTGCTATTGCTGTTCCTGCTGCTGCTGCTGCTGCTGCTGTTGCTGCTGTTGCTGCTGCTGCTGCTGCAGCTGAGTTTCCTTCTTGCGGCGAGATCACTGCCATTAACAAGCAGCAGCAGCAACAAAATAAAAACAG
>NW_013571708.1:1852-2079 GCF_000499745.2 Eimeria mitis | reverse complement strand
AAAAAACAAACAAAAAACAAAAGTACAGAATAAAAAAACAAAATATAAACATCCACACAAATACAGAATTTATCTTCTTTTCTCCCTTCACTGCAAACGCTGGTGACGAGCCCCAACCACAGTCAAACAAACCCATAGAAAAGGATAGCTAGCTGCAGCTAGCTGCAGCTAGCTGTAGTATGGTGCCCAGCTAGCTACAGCAGCTAGCTGCAGCTAGCTGTAGTATA
>NW_013571708.1:1391-1752 GCF_000499745.2 Eimeria mitis | reverse complement strand
GAAATATAAAACAAATAAAAAATATAAAACAGAAAACAAAAATAAAAAAAAAAAAATAACAAATGCTAAACAGCAAAAAATATAATACACAAACAATAAATATAAAGAGAATATACAGAAGAAAAGAAAAAGAAAAAGAAAAAAACAAAAAGGATAAAAAAAGAAAAAAAAAAGTTCAATCGACAGCTAATTCTGAGCTGTCTGTACACTACAACTACAGCAGCACCTGTCTCTGTCTTTTATATTAATAATACGAAACATAAAATAAAATAAAATAAAATAAAAAGCAAAAAAACAAAAAACAAAAAACAAATGTACAGAATAAAAAAACAAAATATAAACATCCACACAAATACAGAAT
>NW_013571708.1:1140-1291 GCF_000499745.2 Eimeria mitis | reverse complement strand
AAAAAACAAACAAAAAACAAAAGTACAGAATAAAAAAACAAAATATAAACATCCACACAAATACAGAATTCCTCTTCTCTTCTTTTCTCCCTTCACCGCAAACACTGGTGACGAGCCCCAACCCCAGTCAAACAAACCCATAGAAAAGGAT
>NW_013571708.1:717-1040 GCF_000499745.2 Eimeria mitis | reverse complement strand
CTTCACCGCAAACACTGGTGACGAGCCCCAACCCCAGTCAAACAAACCCATAGAAAAGGATAGCTAGCTGCAGCTAGCTGCAGCTAGCTGTAGTATGCTGCCCAGCTAGCTACAGCTAGCTGCAGCTAGCTGTAGTATGCTGCACAGCTAGCCACGGCTAGCTGCAGCTAGCTCTAGTATGCTGCCCAGCTAGCTACGGCTAGCTACAGCTAGCTACAGCTAGCTCTACCACCGCCCACGCGCAGGCTGCGTGTGTACCACGCAACCAGCTGCCTTCAGCCTCTCAGTAGCTAGCTGCAGCTAGCTGCAGCTAGCTGCGGCTA
>NW_013571708.1:421-617 GCF_000499745.2 Eimeria mitis | reverse complement strand
AGCTAGCTGTCGCTAGCTGGGGAGTTTGATGGCCGTGAGTCACAGCTAGCTGCAGCTAGCTGCAGCTAGCCACAGCTAGCTGCAGCTAGCTACGGGGGGGCTGCAAGCAGCTAGCTGCCTGTGCTGTGGAGTGTATATACAGCTGAGGGACCAGACAAGCTGCTCCCCCCGTAAACCCTAAACCCTAAACCCTAAG
>NW_013571707.1:3071-6290 GCF_000499745.2 Eimeria mitis | reverse complement strand
TTTTTTTTTTCTCCTTTTTCTAATTTATATATTAAATCATATAAACCACCAACGTCGTCCCACTCATGTGCTATCCTTCTTACATAAGCCCCATAAGCAGAATCAGCATCATAATAAACTGCAGTTTTTTCGTTATATTCATCAATAAAAGTTTCAATACAAAAATATTTATTTTGTTTTTTTATATTTGGTACTTGAAAAAAAGGAAAAGAATTTATATCTTGTGATGCGTGAGGTGTATGTACACCCTGAAAATACAAAATATTCAGAAACGGCTGAAACTGAATCAAAGAAGATTCTAATTTTTTCATTTTTATTTTTTCTATAGATAACCATGCTTTTATTCTTTCATATAAAACTATTGGTATTTCTTTCTCTACACCAGGGAGCATTGATCCCGGCATCAATTCAAGTATTTCATCTGTATCTGCTGTTTCTCCTTTCCATCTATCGAGTTCATATATAGAAGGAAGTTTATTTGTTTCTTTTAGTCCTAATAAAGGTACTGGTACTCCTGTTTTATTATGTATATATTCTATTTCTCTTAACATTTCTAGTTTCTCTGTTGCTGCTTTACACATACAGTTCAATAAACACAGCTGCAGTGTATACTCTTTATATTTTTCTTCATCTGAAAATAAAGATAAATCTATTTTTAATATTTCTTTTACTATTTTTTCATATAAATATAATATATCTGCTGATGGTGGCTCTGTTTCTGTACTTGGAGTATAGTGGAAAACGAAAGCTTTCTGCACAAGAGGTGAAACCTGTAGATATGTTTCTCTGAAAATATTTATATTTTCATTTAATTCTATTTTATATTGTTTTATTAAACTTTCATCTGCTCGTCTTATTTCTTCTTTATATTGTTCAAGTTTTATTTCATCAGCTTTCTTTGTATCCTCATCTTCAGGTGTATAGGCAGGTGGTGTAGGAAGAATATCAACAGAAACAGGTATTGTTTCTTTTTCAGTTAATATTTTTTCTTTTGATGCTATTTTAGATAGCATCACACCACCAAAAAGAAAAAGAAAACCTAATAAAAAAGCACTTGCTCTTACTGCTGCTCGTCGCTGTCTGGGTGTATCATCATAGTTTCTAGCTGCTGCTGCTGCTGCTGCTGCTGCTGCTGCTGCNATTTTGCAAAAAAGAATACCCCATAATGATAAATTTATTTAAAAAAAGGTTGAGTTTCTTGTCGATACACCTGAATGAATACAAGCCGAGACGGGTCTGGTGTTTCACACAAAACGAAACACAGAATGCTCGAAACAAAGCGATAAAATAAATAAAAATGCAAAAATATTATACATAAAAACCAAAAAAAATAAAAAATATCTGAAAAATATACAGCTTTCCTAGATGAATGAAGAAACGATACAAGATCGAGAGTTGAAACATGAATATACAGCTGGTTCAGGTATTTCAATTCTACAACATGAAAACACCTAAAAATCATAAAAACAATTAAAATATAACAAAAATAAATAAATAAACAGAAAGAAAAAAGAAAAAAAATGAAACAAAACCACCCAAATCCTCAACAGGAAGCAGAACAACATCTTCCTCGCTTCCTCTGGGGCCCCGCGAAAGCAAAGAAACCTATACTGGTCAGTTCAACTTTGTTGTATAAATGCATAAAAATATTAATAAATTTAATTTATTTTTGTTTTTTATGAATTAGAATTTATTAAAAAAGATATATTCTCTCTATTTCTTCTGCTTTCTCTTTGGTTGAGTATGCGGTCAAGGGGAGGCGTCGAGGCGTACCATGGTTCTGGTTCTTCTTCTGCGGTGTATACGGTGCCGCGTGCAGTCCACTGGTTCAGCTAAGTTTAATGAAAATAAAAACAATAAAAAAAAAATAAAATAATTTATAAACTCTAAACTTTCGCAAATAACAAATATTGAATACATAATGGTGGGCTTACTGTACTAGCTTTTGTACTGATCGATCTCAGCACGAATATAATGTAGCATTCTTTGTATGATTTCAACTTGNTGTACTAGCTTTTGTACTGATCGATCTCAGCACGAATATAATGTAGCATTCTTTGTATGATTTCAACTTGCATGCATGCCAGCCACTGAAGGCCCCTTAATTATATAATATATCTTCTATAATGTTTCTGCATGCAGCTGTGTTTGTTGTGCATGCATATGGAGTCTGGTTGCTGCACGAGTTCAAGTGTTTCTGTTTCTCCTCTGTTGCTGCTCGTGATGGTCTTCACCGCGTGCTGCTCGAGGATCCTCGATACAAGAAGACCGTGGTGAGCTGCAGCAGAGCCAAACACTTCATACAAGAATTTCGAAAAGCAGCTGTAGCAGTTTCCCCGAGAGATACAAGGCGGGGTGGATAAACAGCGGCTCGATGGCGCCGGGCTATGGGAGATGAAATATATTCTCTGAAGGGCTGCAGCGCACCTGGCTGCAAGCACAGCTGCACGGTAACCCTCTACATGCAAGCGCAGCCAAGCCCCCTCTGCTGCATGCACTACAAAGAGCTGCAACTGCTGCTGGAAGGCAAACCCACTTCCACGCACCAGCAAATTCTGTTTGCTCCACGCGCTATAGACGTGTCGGCGCCAGCGCCAAGCTAGCCGGAGGTAGAGGGGAGAACACAGAGCACAGCAGAGAGGGATTTACCAGCGGTATAAACACGCAGAGAGGTATAAACATTTTTACAGAGGCAACCAACCGAACGCCCGCATGCATTTGTATGGGGCCCAGCACCGCGCTGTGCATGCCCACAGTTGCTGTCGCCGCATCACAACTACCGGCGTTTCTTCTTGCAAGCGATCTTCAGTAAGCCACTTAAGCTATCGATATTCTGCTCCACTGAACGTAATATCTTTGTTTTCTGTTTCTTCTTCTTGCCGCTAAATATATATTCATATCTCAATTCCACCCAGTCCAGTGGTTACTTCTTCCTGTGGTGCTGCTCCGTGTTATGCAAATTTGGTGATTCGCTGACCCTTTTAGAAAGCAAATGTTAATGGTATGATGGAATCTCCAGATCGCGGGTAAGTCGACGATAAAAGCAAAAGCAAAACTCCGAGAACAACCAGCGAAGTGTACTACCCAACGCGGTGCAAGTTTTTTCGGCGGCGGCTCCCCCGTATTGCTACTAAGAATGTTTAAATTCAAGAAAGTCAAGTTGCCTGGGTTGAAAGTAACTGCTGAACACCACTCTTTGTATTTGTTGGCTTAGCTTTC
>NW_013571707.1:229-2971 GCF_000499745.2 Eimeria mitis | reverse complement strand
ATTCGCCGCTAGGAGCGGTGTATGGAGGTGGAAACTTCTGCGGGCGACTGGTGCTGGCTTGCAACAGAAAACTCTTTTTCCGGATACGGGAGACAAGCTAGTACAAGGATGCACTGCTGCAGTGCAAATATATTCTGCATAACAATGAATGAATTCAGTGAATTGAAAGGAATTTGAAGAATCTTGCTAGTTCTACGTCCGCCTATGCTGCACAAGCACGTGGTTGATGCTCTGAGTTTGACATTTGCAGCTGTCTTAATGTATTCTACTTCAACCCGCGATATGAATGCTCACCTTGGTCAGCTGAGGAGTGTATCCTCGGCTACCAGAAGAGCCTAGCAACTACCTCTGCTGTTGTGTTTATCCCAGCACGGCAAACCAGAGCAAGGCCGTGCCTTCTACGTTGGTGGTGGAGCTCTACTAAAGATATTGAACAGTGAAAGCGAGTCGTTGGAGCTCAGCAGTTGAGGACAGAATACGCAAAGTTCTCAGGACGGATCGCCTGTGGCATCCTGCATGCTTTCAGCTGTACAGCCAGCTCCTCGCCGGTGTTGAAAAATTCGAGCATATCGAAGACGAACAAATTTATTTCCTGAAAGAAAAAGAATAATATCTAAAACATTTTCCCCAGGAAAAAATGGAGGGTTATACAAGGCTGCTGAAGCCACAGCTTCGTATATCGAGTGCGCTGTAGTACTGAACAGGCAAAGACTGATCAGCAGAAAAATATATGAAATTCAAGTACGTTAGCTACGCAGAGTAGTGTACAAAGTATAAGGAAACTCACAGCTCCTTATATATGCAAAATACACCGCAATAGGTGCACTGACCGAGTAAGCTGTGTGTATGCGTGAACGCCTGTGTATATAGGCTGATAGGAGAAAGCAAGAATGCAGGTAAGCCTCAGTCTCACGATATCTAAGCAAGCCCTAGGTCCTTGTACTCTGTTTCTTTTGAATAAAGAAACAACGCCTGCATATATTTCTTTAGTTTCCTTTGGATGCATTCAAGTCGCCTCAACAATATCTCTCAGTCGATAGCAACACCTGTAGTGCCTGCGTGTAGAAAATAAGCTGGATTCAGTACATCTAAATATAATATATTGATTAAATTTTGTTTGTTTTATGTTTTTTTCATTGTATTTCTTTTCAAAAACTTGAATTCCAGCAGCACTGCATCGCCGCCACTACCTACGTAGTACCACTGACCAAGTCGCCAGACCCCCCCGCAGGGGGCCCCCCCCCCATGCCTAAGAAAGCAGCAGAGAAAGCGGGAATATATCGAGTTTCAAAGAACTCCCATGAATAAAAAAGTATTTGGAGTTCTTTGAATGAGTTTTCTGTTGTTTATTCTGTAGTATTCCTGCTGAAAGCTGCAGGGTTGTTGCCACCCACCTTCGACATGCGCCCAGGATAAGGGGGGGGGCTGATATAGAATTTTTGCGGGTGAAATTGAATTTTTTTTTTTGAATTATTGTTTTCAAATACTTTTTAGTTTACTGTGTAAAAATGAGGCCAGAAGAGGAAGCAGAAGAACCATCTGAATATCACCCCGTTTCCACTCATACCGCAGCTGCACCGGAGCTGCTGCTGTCTTGTATTTCGTCTTGTGTTCAAAACTTGAAATCTTTGTTAGAATCTGAGGATTTTTCAGATATTTCGGATGTTTTTCTTTCTATTTATAGACGGAGTTCAGGTTCTTACTGCTCCAATAAGCAGGATATTCTCTCACATGGCTCGGCTTCATCGTTGCGTGTTGTTCCTTATGTAGACACCAGACCTTCCTCTGCATCCACTGCTGCTCCTTCTTCTTCTCTTTCTCTCTGCTCCGCTTCTATGGATCCATCTTCTTCTGCTGACAAACAGCCGAACGACAAACGACCCCCAGCTGTTGCATGCGCTGTACATACACCTCACTGCAGCAGAAACCACTCCATTCATTCCCCTCTCTCCACCCACACCGGGGAATCTAAGAGACAAGAAGCAAGCAACGCAAGATACACAGCACGAGACAACAGCTGCTGCTGCGCAGCAGCAGCAACTGCAGCAGCAACAGCAGCAGCAGCAGCAGCAGCAGCAGCACAACCAGCAGCAGCAGAAACACAGTGCAACGACGACAGCTCCTCCTCTCACGCCGCCACCCCAACCAAACGCAGCGGCCCCTCTTCTTCTCTCTCTGTCTGCCGCAGCAGAAGCAGAGGAAAATTAAATCCTTATACAGCTCAGCCTTCTTCAGTAACACGAAGAAGCCCTCGATTAAACCAAACAAATAAAGAAAATAATTTTTTATGTTCTGCATCTCCTGCTGCTAGTTTAGCTTCTTCTCGTTCTCATCATACTACAGAGGATACAACTGCTGCTGCTGCTGCTGCAACTGCAGCAGCAGCAGCAGCAGCAGCAACTGCTGCTAGCTCAGCTTATAGACTATCGGGGCGTACAAACAGCAGCAGAAGAGCTGCTGCTGCTGCTGCTGCTGCTGCTGCTGCTGGATTGTGTGGAGCTCGGAAACGAAGAAAAGAAGAAAAAGAAGAAATTATTTTGTCTTCTTTAGCATGTAGAACGCCACAAAAAAAACAAAATGAAATACAAACCAATACTGCTGCTGCTGCTGCTGCTGCTGCTGCTGCAACAGCAGCAGCAGCAGCAGCAGCAAAGGAGAAACAACAGAAGCAGCTATCGCCTATAAAAAACACAAACACAAAAAGAAAAGGAAACAGCAGAGGAACTGCAGCAGAAAAAAATT
>NW_013571707.1:0-129 GCF_000499745.2 Eimeria mitis | reverse complement strand
TTCTGCATCTCCTGCTGCTAGTTTAGCTTCTTCTCGTTCTCATCATACTACAGAGGATTATTTTTTTTTTAGCTCAGCTTATAGACTATCGGGGCGTACAAACAGCAGCAGAAGAGCTGCTGCTGCTGC
>NW_013571706.1:5937-6202 GCF_000499745.2 Eimeria mitis | reverse complement strand
TAAAATAAAATAAAATAAAATAAAATAAAATACCAACAAGAGCTTGCATGCGTGCATCTCTGATCATAAAGTTCGTTGCTGCAGTATCTTCATCTATAAGAAAAGCTGCAGCCCCAAATTCAATTGCTTCTATTATATTTGCTGCTTGCGAAGTACTGCCGGATGCATCCGCAGATGAAAACTTTTTTGTTGTTTTTTTAAATGGAATGTTATTTATAAATGGAGATATATCTAAACACATATACACATACATATACACACAGAG
>NW_013571706.1:3514-5913 GCF_000499745.2 Eimeria mitis | reverse complement strand
TTTTTTTTTTTTTTTTTTTTTTTTTTTTTTTTTTTTTTTTTTTTTTTTTTTTTCAAGGTTTTGTTCATTTTCATCTATTTTTATTTGTTTTAATTTATTTTTATTTATTTTTATTTTCTTATTTATTTTAAATAATGTTAGTTTATTTTAATTTATTTTAATTTATTTTAGTTTATTTTATTTTATTTTTTTATTTTATTTTTTTATTTATTTGTTGTCTTACCGACTGAAGTAACAACGCGGCCGTCTTCGGCGCGTATCTGCAGCAAACGCACATCAAACACAACATTTTATTTTTTTTTATTTTTATTTTATTTTTTTATTTTTATTTTATTTTACTTTATTTTTATTTTATTTTACCTTTATTTTATTTTATTCTTACTTATTTTTTATTTTTATCTTATTTCTTTATTTTATTTTTATTTTATTTTTGTTTTATTTTTGTTTTCTTTTTGTTTTAGTTTATTTTGTTTATTTAATATAAGTACTATATTATAAATGATATTATTATAATACATCACTATATTACAACAACCCCACCACATAAAAGATAAATACACAAATATATAAATATATAAATATATAAATATATAAATATATAAATATATAAATAAAAATGTATACATATCAATATATAAATACATAAATATATAAATAAAATAAAACAAACAAATAAATAAAATAAATAAAGTAAAAATAAATAAATAAATGCTTTGACAGCATGAGGATCAGTGACAACGTAACAAACAAAACAAATAAAAACCAAATAAACAAAAACCAAAAAAAAAACAAACAAACTAAATAAACAAACAAACAAGCAAACAAATAAATAAAATAAAACAAACAAATATATAAAATAAATAAAATAAATAAAATAAAAATAAATAAATACCTTGACAGCATTAGGGTCAGTGACAACGAACTAACAAACTAAATAAATAAATGCATAAACAGACAAATGAATAAGTTAAATAAATAAATAAATAAAATAAATAAATAAAAATAAATAAATAAATGAAAACAAACAAATAAATGAAAATAAATAAAAATAAATAAAAATAAATAAAAATAAATAAATAAGTACCTTGACAGCATTGGGACCAGTGACAACGAACTAACAAAACAAATAAAAACCCAAATAAAAAAAAACCAAAAAAAAAAACAAACTAAATAAACAAACAAACAAACAGATAAATAAAACAAACAAATAAATAAAATAAATAAAATAAATAAAATAAATAAAAATAAATAAATAAATACCTTGACAGCATTAGGATCAGTGACAACGAACTAACAAAATAAATAAAAACCCAAATAAAAAAAAACCAAAGAAACTAACAAACAAACAAATAAACAAATAAAACAAATAAATAAAATAAATAAAATAAAAATAAATAAATAAAATAAATAAAATAAAAATAAATAAATACCTTGACCGCATTAGGATCCGTGACAACGAATTCTCTGCCGTCTCCGGGAATTTTATTATAAATGCCGAATTGTAAGGCCTCAAGCAAAGTTGATTTTCCATTAAAACCCCCACCAACTATCAACGTAACCCCGCAAGGAATACCCATACCAGTAACTGCACATAAATAATATTTATTTGTTTTTGTTTTATTAAGTAATAGGAAAAGAAATAGAGAAAAAACAGAAAAAAAAAGAAAAAAAAACGAAGAAAAAACAAAAAAAACAGAAAAGAACAACACCCACCAACTATCAACGTAACCCCGCAAGGAATACCCATACCAGTAACTGCACACAAATAATATTTATTTGTTTTTGTTTTATTTATTAAATAAAAGAAAAAGAAACAGAAAAAAAAGGAAAAAAAACGAAGAAAAAAACAAAAAAAACAAAAAAAAAACAGAAAAGAACAACCCCCACCAACTATCAACGTAACCCCGCAAGGAATACCCATACCGGTTACTGCACATAAATAATATTTATTTATTTTTGTTTTATTAAATAAAAGAAAAAGAAACAGAAAAAAAAGGAAAAAAAACGAAGAAAAAAACAAAAAAAACAAAAAAAAAACAGAAAAGAACAACCCCCACCAACTATCAACGTAACCCCGCAAGGAATACCCATACCGGTTACTGCACATAAATAATATTTATTTGTTTTTGTTTTATTAAATAAAAGAAAAAGAAATAGAGAAAAAAAAGAAAAAAAAAGAAAAAAAAACAAAAAAAAACAAAAAAAAACAAAAAAAAATAAGATCACCAACTATCAACGTTACCCCGCAAGGAATACCCATACCAGTAACTGCACACAAATAAAATTTATTTTTTTTTGTTTTATAAAGAAAAAGAAAAAGAAAAAGAAAAAGAAAAAAAGCTAAAAACAAAAAAGAAGAAAAATAAAAAAGAAAAAAACCACTCACTATCAAAGAAAAG
>NW_013571706.1:1962-3499 GCF_000499745.2 Eimeria mitis | reverse complement strand
AAAAAAAAAAAAAAAAAAAAAAAAAAAAAAAAAAAAAAAAAAACAAAAAAGAAAAAAAAAAGAGGACAGCACTAGCTATCAACGGTACCCATAACAGAAACTACAAACACACATCACCATTTCTTTTTATTTTATATTTTTATTTTGTATTTTTATTTTATAAAAGAAAATAATAAAACGAAGAAGAAAAAAAGAAAAAGACACAGAAGAAAAGGGGTTCATATATATACATATACACATATATACATCTATATATATATACATATATATATATATATATATATATACAGCTAGGGTTTAGGGTTTAGGGTTTAGGGTTTAGGGTTTACTTTTGCCTGCATTGGGCAGCGTGAGCTCAATTTCTAAATCTTCGGGGGACTTAAACAAAACTAAATTTGGCTCCTGCAGAAAAAAAAAATAAAATAAATAAAAAATAAATAAAAAATAAAATAAAAAATAAAATAAAAATAAATTAATTAGTTAATTAAGACAAACGTTTATACACTCTAAACCCTAAACCCTAAACCCTAAACCCTAATTAAATTTGGTTCTTGCAGCAAAAAAAAAAAAAACAAACAAACAAAAAAAACCTTAATAAACCCTAAACCCTAAACCCTAACCAAACCCTCATAAACCCTAAACCCTAAACCCTAACCAAACCCTCACAAACCCTAAACCCTCATAAACCCTAAACCCTCATAAACCCTAAACCCTACTTGTTGTTTTGTCATGGGTGTATCATCAACACCGCTGCTGCGGGGGAGACAAGCCCCATTAGCAACAAAAGAAGTTAAGTTGTGTTCTCTCAGCTGAGCTCTAAGAGCTGCAATAAAAACAAAAATAAATAAATACATTTATAAATATATTCATGCATGCATGCATGCATGCATGCATGCATAGAACGGGGCTTGGGATGCATGCAGCAGCTATGCTGCAGCAACAGGAAGCACAGCAGCAAAAAAACAGAAAAAAAACAAACTAAATATTTGTCAGCTGTTGCATGCATATATGTAAATATATATATAAATAAATAAATACACAAATAAATAAATAAATAAATAAATGTAGCCTATTACAAACATGCATGCATGCATACATGCATGCATGCAGCCCCTTATATGCATGCATGCATGCAGATATACATGCATGCAGTTATACATACATACACTCATGCATGCATGCATGCATGCATACACAGATACACGCATGCATGCATGCATGCATGCATACAAAGCTACACGCATGCATGCATGCATGCATGCATGCATACACAGATACACGCATGCATGCATGCATGCACGCATGCATGCATGCATACATAGCTACAAGCATGCATGCATGCATGCATGCATGCGTGCATGCATGCATGCATGCGTCTATGTGTCTGTACCTTCTTGGTCCTCTACGCAGTAGATATGTTTGTGTATTTCTTCTTTATTGAGGCTGCTGTAGCACATAACGCTTCTAACTAAACCAGGCAGTTTATTGCATAATAAATTTGCTGCTCTTCTGCCCTCTATGCGTCTCCCTCTTGCCT
>NW_013571705.1:5947-6113 GCF_000499745.2 Eimeria mitis | reverse complement strand
TGTTAAACTGGCAAATAAAATCAACGGATTCAGAGAACTTCTCCTCAAAATACGGAGTGTTGCTGCTGCTTCAGACCAGCAGCAGCAGCAGCAGCAGCAGCAACAGCAGCAACAGCAGCAGCAGCAGCAGGCAGATACAGATGATATGCAAGAAATCGCAATGCTG
>NW_013571705.1:2776-5746 GCF_000499745.2 Eimeria mitis | reverse complement strand
GCAGACATGCAATGGAAGTAGCGGCAGTACCCCCAACAGCAGCAGCTACAGCAGCAGCAACAGCAGCAGCAACAGCAGCAGCTACAGCAGCAGCTACAGCAGCAGCTACAGCAGCAGCAGAGGGTCGCTGAGCATTGCAGAGGCTGCCAGCGCTGCTGCTGCTTTCGGTTTGGGTGGAGCAGCAGCATCGAAGAGGCCCATAAGCGGTGCTGCTGCTAGCATATTAGAGTATGTGAAGAGCTGCAGCAGCAGGGGGCTGCAGGAGGCGCAGCAGCAGCAAGCAGCAGCAGAAAATGAAAAAGACTGGGAGTGGCTAGGTGGGTCCAAGGTAGCAGCCAGCATGACGCTGCAGCAGCTCGAGGCAGCAGCCTTCGGAGAGCTTAACCGCAAGAAGCAGCAGCAGCAACAGTAGCAGCAGCAGCAGCAGCAGGAACAGCAGCAATCGCGCCAGAAGTAGCTGAAGCTGCTGCAGCAGCAGCAGTAGCAGCACGAGCAGCAGCACGAGGAAGAGGAGGAATATACGCAGATAGATACGTTGGGGTCGTTTCTTTGGTCTCCCCAGTGCGGCGTATGGTGCAGCTGTGCATGCAGACAGTTGCTGCTGCTGCTGCTGCTGCTGCTGCTGCTGTTTCTGCTGCTGCTGTTTCTGCTGCTGCTGGTGGTGCTGCACGTGTTGAGGCGTGTAAGTATAAAGGGTAGGGGTATGTATGTAGTGGATAGCATGAAGCGCTGAAGGCTCCTTAGTTAGGATCAGAGGATGTGCATGCACGAGGTGTACGTACACCTCAGAGCTTCGCAGTTGCACGGGTTGACTGCAGGGAAATTTCATTTGAATTCTTTTTTTATTTTTTTTTTCTGTAGTGAGGAATTTTCTCTCTTTTTGTTGTTGGTGACCATCGCTTTTTTCTTTTCGTTTTTTATGCGTTGTTTGTTGCGGTGTATAGTCAGCTCTTCAGCCTTTATTATTTTTTTTAAATTAATAATAATATAATTTTTAATTTAATTAATTATCACCTTTATATTTTCTCCCCTTATATTCATATTCCTTCTCTACACAGCATCTGCTGCTCATAGATAAAGCCAAAGCTGTTCATGTACAGCACAGAGAGATAGATAGACTGTCGGCATTCAAGTTCTTCTATGTGTAGTTTGATACATAAATATATAAATAAATAAATATATAAATACATATATATATATATATATATATATATATATATATATATATAGTTTCATACAAATTTAAAATATGCAATTCGATGCAAGTTTGAATACGAATTCAAAATATAGAATTCAACTTCACAGTTCATATCTATGAAATATAATTTGATATAAATTTAGAGTGAGCAAATATATATAAATATGAAATATATAATTATAAATATATAAAAATATGAAATATATAATTAAATTTAAATTAAAAATAAATTTTAATACGAATTTAAAGTGCGTAATTTTAAGGAAAAGCAGAGCGGGGGCAATGTTATACAAACAGAGCTAAAATACTGAAGTTGGCGTTGATTTGTTTTTATTTATTTGAGGATTCTTTGTATACTTTGTGCAGTGTTATTACACCTGAAGAGAACTTGAATTCTCTCGAAGATGTTTTTATTTCATCTTTTTTAGTTTCTTTGGCTGTGTTGCCGCTGCAGCGTGCAACGAAACGACTGCGCACGATGCACACAGACTGGCGAGATGCTTCTGCTGTTTCCTGCGACCAAATTTGTTTAAAAAGAAGAAATTAATTATTAAATTAAGAAAAATAAAGTGAAAATACACCCAAATGGAATGCAGATACAGCTGCGACCGCATTGGAGCCCACGGGCGCCCGGTGTGCACTGAGGTTTCTATGGCGGCTTAGTGTATAGCGGTAAATTTTTTTTTCTGTTCATAAAAAACCTCTCAGCATCAATAAAACAATGTTTTATATTTAAAAAAAACAAAAAAACAGCAAAATATTTAAATTTCTCGTTGGGTTTCGGCCGCCTTTTGGGGTGGCGGGGCTGGTGATGCTGCCACGTGGTCTGCTGCTGATGCGGTGTCTGTACACCTGCAGGAACAGCCGTTGATAAATGCTTCTCAATTGCATTTATTTTGTTGATTTTCTTTAATTAAATGCTGAAATTGATGATATTTCTGGTTTAGAAGTGCAAATAGTTGCATAGATCCTCTCTGAGTGGTGCTTCTGGCTTCACCCCGCCGCGGCATCTGCCTGCGGTCGTAGCAGCTGCATCCATAACTAAACCAAAAAGAAAACCCACAAGAGCAGCACCACAATGATTGGTATTTCTCGTTCTTTTCTCCAGCCCCGTTTCTCTTCTTTTCCTCTCTATGGCCTGAGAGCCGCCGTCTCCCCCCTTCTCTACCTGGGGCGGTCCAATGGTCCTTATGAGTATGTGCAAGGTTTGGGGTGTACATACACCTCAGCATCCCCGTTCAGCTCAGAAACACTGAAACATACGAAATCTCTCGAAGAATATCGTAAAGCTGTGGGCCTGAAAACACAAGAAGATTACATACGCCTAGATAAAGCTTACTGCTCACCCAACTACACCCCAACACCCGTTGTTATAACAAAAGGAGAAGGTGTTTATGTATGGGATACAGACGGAAACAGATACTTTGACTTCGTCTCGGGAATCTCAGTGAGATATATATACACACAACTTGCTGCTGCAGCAGATACATTAAAACTGCAGCAGCAGATATGCTACCACACATAACACCAGCAGCAGCAGCAGCAGCAGCAGCAGCAGCAGCAGCAGCAACATAAGTAGTCGTATATACACTGCAGCAGTTTCTCTTTCTTATTACACTTACTCTATATGCAAAAAAGTTCAGATAGAACACAATCTATCAACAAAAATATTAAATAAAATAATTGTATATTCACCGCTCCCTTCATGCAGTGTATGTACACCAGAAAGCTCAACCCCTCCCCCCATGTCTTCAGTCTCCTTCTATGCAGTT
>NW_013571705.1:0-2748 GCF_000499745.2 Eimeria mitis | reverse complement strand
TATATATATATATATATATATATATATATATATATATATACATAAATACAAACATCCACATAAAAAGCAAACCAAAGCCCAAAAAAAAAAAAATAAAAAAATAAAAATAAAAAACTGAGTGTATTTATGTTGCAGAGTGTAAACCAAGGTCACTGCCACCCGCGTATAACAGCAGTTTTAAGAGAGCAAGGAGAGAGGCTGACCTTAACATCTAGAAATCTATATAATGATTGTCATTCTGTTTTTTGTAAATATATAAGTGATTTATTTGGATACCAAAGAGCATTACTCATGAATACAGGTGCATGCAACAGCTGTACATACACCCCAAATTTGCATGCAAATATGCTGCACATACACCCCAAATTTGCATGCAAATATGCTGCACATACACCCCAAATTTGCATGCATGTGATTAGGATTGTGATTATGATGATGATGATGATGATGATGCTGTTTCTGCTGCTGCTTCTGCTGCTGCTGCTGCTACTGCTGCTGCTGCTTCTGCTGCTGAGGTTGATGTTGCTGTTGCTGAGGCTGATGCTGCTGCTGCTGCTGCAGTGGCAGCTGCATAGACACCCCGTCAATGCAGTTAATAAAAATAAAAATAATAAAAAAATAAATAAATAATAAAAATAATATATATATATATATATTTATTTAGACGTCTATGTGTGTATTGTTGTTTAATTTATTTTATATATTTTCCATTAACCCTCTTTTGCTTCTTCTGTGTCTGTCGCTGTCTTTCTGCTTTTTTTCTTTTTTTCTTTTTCTTTTTCTTTTTATTTATTTCTTTCTTTTTTTTTTCTTTCTCCTCTCTTTCTTCTTTCTTCTCTCTCTCTTTCCTTTCTATTTCTTATATATATCTCTCTCTTCTCTCTCTCTCTTTTCTTTCTTTCTTTTTTTTTTTTTGTTTATATATAGGTGCTGAGGCTGGAGAAACAGCAGTAAAGTTAGCCCGCAAGTGGGGATACGAAGTAAAAGGAATAAAAAAAGATAATGCAAAAATTATTTTCTTTAAAAATAATTATTGGGGAAGAACCATTGCCGCTGCCAGCTCCTCATCTACTCTAGAAAACTACAGACAGTACGCTCAGATGCATGCATGCATGCATGCATGCATGCATGCATGCATGCACGCATGCATGCGAATGCATGCATGTAGATACACAATACACATGCATGCATGCATGCATGTGAATGCATGCATGCATGGATGTATGCGTGTGTATGTGTATGTGTATAAGTGTATATATATGTTTAAATGTATATGTTTATGTTTATGTGTATGTATGCATGCATGCGTGCATGCATGCATGTAAGAATGTATTTGTCTTTGTTGTTGTGTTTGGTTTTATTTCGTTTGTTGTGTTTGTTTTGTTGTTGTTTTTCTGTTTTTGTTTTTTTATTTCTGTTCGTTATATTTCAGTTTCTTCTTATGTATCTGCATTTTCTGTTTTTGTTTTATTTATTTATTTATTTGTTTATTTATTTATTTGTTTATTTATTTTTTATTTATTTATTCTTTTTCTATTTGTGTCTTTCTTTGTTTCTTTCTTTCCCCTTCTTCGTATTGTGTATCTTTATTTATTTATATATTTATTTCTGCTTTTTTTCCTTTTTTTTATATTTTATCCTTTTTTAAATTAATATAAAACAAAACAAAATAAAATAAAAAATAAAAAATAAAACAAAACAAGACAAAATGCTATAAAATAAACAAAAAACTAATAAAACATAACGAATTAAAAAACACAAAATAAAACAAAACAAAACAAAACAAAATAAAACAAAACAAAACAAACCAAACCAAACCAAAACAAACCAAAACAAAACAAAATAAAATAAAATATAGTGTGTATGTGTATGTGTGTGTATAGCTTCGGTCCATACACCCCAGGATTTGAGTTAATAGAATATAACAACATAGAAGAATTAGAGAAAGCAGCCGAAGATGTGAATGTATGTGGTGTATTTATAGAGCCCATACAGGGTGAGGGTGGGGTTGTTGTACCGGACAAAGGATATATAAAAAACGTAGAAAATATATGTAGAAAGAAAAATATATTATTAATTATAGATGAAATACAAACGGGGCTGGGGAGAACAGGAAAGATGCTTGCATGCAACTACGATGATATAAGAGGAGATATAGTTTTATTAGGGAAAAGTCTAACTGGGGGGCTGATGCCTGCTAGCTGTATATTAACAAATACAAATATAATAAAAGTATTTACACATAATACACATGGATCTACATATGGGGGAAATCCTCTTGCATGCGCTGTATCTTTTGCTGCTATAAATATTTTAATAGAAGAAAATATGATAGAAAATTCATATAAACAAGGAAAATATATGCGTAAAGAATTAAATAAAATAAAAAATAAATTTAATTTATCTTTTATTAAAGATATCAGAGGAAAGGGTTTATTTAATGCTATAGAAATAAATACAAATGATACAAAATGCATGCATCTATGCATGCAACTCAAAGATGCTGGCGTTCTATGCAGACCCACAAAAGGAAATATAATTAGGCTTCTCCCCCCCCTTATTATAAATAAAACACAAATAGATGAAGCGCTGCAACGCATGCAACATGTATTCACACAGTTTCAACCCTGATGTTTTTTTTTGTATATTTCTATAGATATTTATTCAGTTATGTAAGTATATATATGTGTAGATAAATATATATATATATATATATATATATATATATATATATATATATATATATAT
>NW_013571704.1:5548-6113 GCF_000499745.2 Eimeria mitis | reverse complement strand
TCTTACTAAGGACCCTTGAGATCTATGCTGTTTCAGAGACATGTAGGTGTTTTCTGTCTGTGGCAAGCAGACGATAGGATGCCTCAAGCGTGGCGTTTTAGATCTCCCCGTTACAGCGAACCTCCACGTAGTTTAAAAATTGCAATAAAGACGGAAAAATTATAACTTTACCATAAAGTTTCAGATCCCGGAGCACTCTAGCGTGATGATCATTGGTACGCCCAGGCCAATTTTTGTTTTGCTGTGCCCAGCTTATGCTCCACTCAAGTATCCGCAAGCTGGAACACACGTATTTCTGTTGCCAGCACCTCAGATAGTCAGGACGTAGACTGATTCAAGTGTCACAGTACGATGGTGCGCGCCGGCAAAGTTGCAAAAGGCTTTACGCCTCGGACGGTAGAGGAACAGCGCGAAGGAGATAAAGGATCTGAGCACGAACTCGCATTCATCCCGAAGTTAAAAGAATGGTGGAGTGCCTTCGTAATACAACGCGCTTGGAGACGAAAGAGGGCACACCGAGCGCCGCTCCAGTGGGAAGACAGTGGTGGGTTTGAATGCGACACAT
>NW_013571704.1:0-5433 GCF_000499745.2 Eimeria mitis | reverse complement strand
CGCTTGTTCAAGGTAATTTAATCCGTGCAAAGACCAATACAGCTTTCAATCATTTGTCCGCGCGGCGTATTTTCGTCTCCTATAAAGCGTTTCAAATTCTGCTAGCATATATTAACGCAGACGAGCTGCACTAACAAGTGGAGCCAGACAATAAGGTTATGTCTGGATGTGATCCTCCTCAGAGCACCCTCCAGCATCCAACCGCCTTCGTACAGCTGCATTCTTAGGCGAATAACATCTGTGTTGAGATATGCTTGCAGAACTTGACAACACGCATACTCGAAGCTCGGCCGCAGGACGCAAAAGCCTATCTCCTTAGCCTGCTTGAGGCGTGGAAGGCGAGAAGAGCTCAAAAGGAAGTTATTGACAAATTTCGTTCGGAGAATGATGCGCTTGGTGTTGAGGGTTGCGAGCGCGGGCAGGGAACATTGCAGTTGCAGCCATCCGATGAACCCTCTTCGCAATCCATTGTTGACCCACTGAGCAGCCCGCTAGGTATTTTCTCACAGAAAGACCTGCAGGTCTTGTTCGAGTATTGCACTAGAACTAACGGTGCTGGCGCGGCGAACGAATTACAAAAACGTGAGCACATATTCACAGCATGCACACCTGAGCGATACTAGGATGTCGACTTGTCGGTTCCCCTGAATAGACGAGCAGTGTTACTGTAGGGTTCACGAAGAAAATTCCGCACAAGCAAGCACTTTTTTAGGCAAATCTTGGGGTATGTCAGCAAAGCGATGGACACACTCCCGTGGGATTTTTTTCCACAAGTGAAAATTATGTGTGCCTGTTCTCCGCGAAAACTTCAGTGGCCTACAATAATTCATCAAAGTCTTCCCTAGCTTACGAGGTGAGCAGACGATGCCTGGGCCTGCATGCACACTTCGTATGGGTAGCCTGACCTAGCCTGCCGAGAAACGAACCGGCTCTTAATGTTTCTTTGCTCATTATAGGTTGCCGTGGCCTTGCGTATTTGCAGGTTCTAGAGGTTGCTAGCAATATGTGCTCAAATGGATTGCCATCCCTTTACAATTTTTCCATCGCCACGTCTAAACCGATAGAGGAATGCTTCAGCTTAGCCTCCCTGTGACAGGTTTTCGTGAAGAAACGTACAGTTTATCCTGTATGCATACTAATCCCCAATTTGAAATCCAGCTGACACCTGGATCAGAGGGAATACTGTTCTTACAGTGAAACCGGCTGAGCAGAGCAGGCACGCCATATTTGTTTGCGCAGCTGGTGATTGGTCAAGTGCTCACTGAGCGCATTCTTTTTACCAGCATGGTAGTACCTAGTAACGCGTCGTGAACGTAATTTTCTTTTTGTGTTGCACTTTGCAGATGAAGAGTGCTTGTCGTTTGTTCTCCGTCAGCTCTACTCTCTGCACTCTCGCTGTGATCATGTTAGTCAGTGCAGCCTCGCTTCGAGCTATTCATTATTCTGGTCTGCAAGCCAATCTCGTCGGTAATCTCTATATAACAACTGGAGAGCGTGCTGCAAAATTAGATATCCTCAGCCCAGAAGAACCTGCGACAAACCCTGCAAGATGCTGGCCAGCGTAGTTGACCACCGCTGTTGCTCGGGAGACAGCTGAGGTAGAAGGAACTTCGACGGAGGCAACAAAAATGAGCAGGCACATATTCTGTACTCCTGCAGAAAATCCGTCGTCAGTTGCACTTGCTTCAGTAACACNAAAATGAGCAGGCACATATTCTGTACTCCTGCAGAAAATCCGTCGTCAGTTGCACTTGCTTCAGTAACACCGAGGGTTAGGGCGCATCCCGGCTGAGGCGCCGTTGTCGCACAGCGCATGCCTCCGATCAAGATCGCTCCTAACCTGATGTAGCATCTACAGTGAGTGCCCCGTACGTATCGTACAAGCCTTTCCACCTTCAGGATAAACTAATTGAACGCGACAATCGTGTTCGGGTGCATTAGCCAGCAGGTAGGAGCTCATAAAAGAAGCGAAGTGCTGAAGTGGATACGGAAAGGTGCATCAGCTGGCCATTAGTAATGCATTCATAGCCACTCAAGCCTTTTATTCGCTTTGAACGCGCTATTGCATGGTCACAAAGCGCATGGCCGTCCTTAGCGTCCAGCGCCATATGGCGCGAGCTATTTTGATAATGCCCGAGAATGGGTTATTTAGGAACGGCTAAGACGATTTAGGATCGCGCTTACCAAAGCTAGTACNATAATGCCCGAGAATGGGTTATTTAGGAACGGCTAAGACGATTTAGGATCGCGCTTACCAAAGCTAGTACGCGATTTAGGTTGGATCCACAGGCCTTACATCACTAACAACCCTACAATCCTTCAAGGGTCCCAAAGCGACAAACTGCGACGGCTGGAGTCTCTACCCAAATAGGCCTGGCGCTCGGATCCATCCAATTTGAACACTTCAACTGTTGCCACTGTTCCGAAATCCATCACCACGAATTTGGTCGAAAATGTGCACAGTGAGGCTTTATACCTGTCTCCAATCAGGCCTTGCATCTTGCCAGCGCCAGCTTCACATTATGCACTCTCCAAATTCCCCGCAATATCGACGACCCTATAAAGTACTGATGGACAAAAAACTGCCTCCTGCTCATGTTTCCAGATGGCCTGCAAACTCAATATTCTATCGAATCGCGTAGCAATCTAGGCCCATTACACTACTCACATAGTTAATGCTTCTGTAGTCTCTAGCACCAGGCATTCATAACGGAATTGCCGCCCCAGGCATCGGGAGGCCTGGGCGCCCGGCCGTTAGAGGTTCCGTCAGAATTAGGCGCATGCATGTATCTTTCTATCCAGGTTGGCTGCTGGAAGCCTAACAGAACCTTGCCGATTATCTACTGTGCTGCTGGACTAATATAAGGTTCTGTGAGGCACCTCTGCACCCGTAATTAAGCATGCTACAACGGATTACACGAGNAGAAGGAGTGGCGTCCTCATTATGGCTGAGTACTTCAGTTGTCACCTGCCTTCCGAGCAGCTACTACCTCAAGGCTTTTAGCGACACTCCAGCTTCGTGAATACCTCCAGCCGCAGCCCGAGCAGCGCAATTCAAAGGCGCCGGCAGGCCTGTGCTGACATGCTAAGCTGTATCCTGTGATTACCTTGTACAGTCAGTCCTCAACAGCAATAATTCAGCAATCCATTCTAGCCACAAGGTGGATAATGATCGAAGAGAGTCTGCCCAACAGTTGCATACTAGCAGTATCGGCGCGCTGGTCGTCTTCACAAAGCATACGAACGCCGCTCGTTCCTTGGATTGCTATATAGTATCAGGCTTATGGGCAGTCATGGAGAACAGCCCATTTGTGTTCGCTGCACAAGTGATCGTTTTTCGAGATAATTGATCTTATTCGAGGAGCATCGCAGTTCCATAATACCTATGTAGGCACGGCGTCCGGATGTGATCCCAGAGTGAAGAACGGACTAAGAAAATACCTAACTTTCACCCCCAACACTGCCCTCTACAGATTTCGCCCATGCCGCGATGCTTCCAAGCGAGTACAGTTCATAGCCTGCGGTGGGGAAACGATACAGCCACCATGGCAGTTCAGCAGGCCAGCATGACAAGAGCTGCGCCTAAATGACCTATTATCAATTAAGTAGATACTCCACATACGTAGGCTTTAATGCAATACTTACGAAACACGTTCATGGTTTGCTGCACTGTTGCTGAATGGAGCTCCTGCAATGCGATTGCAAGAGCTAAAGCCGCCTGCCAGCAGCCCTCTCACAATAGCTGTCTTCNTGGAGCTCCTGCAATGCGATTGCAAGAGCTAAAGCCGCCTGCCAGCAGCCCTCTCACAATAGCTGTCTTCTATCTGAAAATACGCATCGCCCCTGTGATCATTGCCCCGGCGCCCAAGCATCAACCATTCAGAGGGTGGCAGATTCTGCATAATGCATGTGAGAAACTGCCCTACAGAAAACTAGCTAAGCGGCGTTTGGGACCATGTGTTTGATATCGCCCTCGGAACTTGATCCCACTCTCGTCAGTGGGTACAGCAAACGATTTCGCAGCTCTGCGTCTTGCTCCCCGAACGAGAACACAAACGCCGAGAAAATCCCAACTGTTAGACAAAGCAGGCATCCAAGTTCCCCCCCGCACGCTGTCGTGAATCCACAACAATGGGCGTACTGTGGGCCCAGGAAGCTGATTATGTGTGGGCTGAGCCATCAGACGCTCATGTTCTATGCCGAGACTCGTTCACGTTAATAACGTGCACGAATCTCGCCATAGCACATATGGGTCTGAAGGCTCAACCCACACATAAATAATATGTCAGGCTTCTTGGAAAGATTACAGTAAAGTATCATATTCTTTCTAAACGTGTTAGGTGTTTTGAAAAGATTACACTAAAGTGTAATATTAATAGGCTGGTTGTCTGAAAGACTACTGTTGCCGGCATCCTTGGAACCCCAGAGCAGACTATAACGGGCGGGAAGCAGAAGTTAACTAACACCCTCAAGTAAACTCTATTCTGCTACAGAAAATAACCTAGCTAACAAGGTTTTATGGAGGTTTCATCTCCTGTCTTGTCTCAGACCGATCCGCAGGGCAACTGTCGACTGAATAATTTCTTAATTTTAGAAGGGTACGTTGCTGTGCTTTCACAGCCGCCTCACCAGCACTGTTCGGCAATTCACGTTCTTTTCCGGCGATTACAAAACCCCGTTAGCGCTCAACTGAAAAGCCGTCTTCACTGCAATTGTCCGTCAGATCGATCTGCTTTGCTTCGCAAGGCATATATGCGTTCTCCGAGCCGAAGAGCGAATCTTCACTGCAATTGTCCGTCAGATCGATCTGCTTTGCTTCGCAAGGCATATCTGCGTTCTCCGAGCCGAAGATTCGCTAGAGTAAGGGCAACTTTGCCGTGCTTGTGCTAGATTGAGCCTTGATTAAACAATAGAAATATATATGGGTGCAAACTGATGTTTACTGAGCAAATAGTTGAGGAATGCATTAGATATTGTTTCCGGATATTCTTATGACCGTAGGAGAGGCTGGCGTGAGGCTTGCCGCAGAACAGGTTGCAACATGCAAAGCCGCCTCCTTTCACAACCACTAAGGCGACAGTGCCTAGCCCAGTCGGGTTGCAGAACAGAACAATAACGCGTCGCCAGCTAGATCTATAAATGGCTGTATCACAGCCGATAGCTGGCTTCCAAAAGAGGCTCAACTGCTCTTCTACCCTGAATCTTTTACTTCTCGTAGCCTGTAGATCAGTCTACCAAGCTCGAATCTTGCAGTTATCAATGGAGGGCGATTTGCATGGTGTGCGGTGGCTACGGGCTGTCCACTGCTGCGGGAAGCTCTCGCCCTAAATCGGAGTTCGGTCCGTCTGCATACAGCCACTGCAGTGCATCTTGTTCTGGCGAATACATATATATATTTCATGAGTACGGCATACAGCGCGCTTGGCGCTTGAC
>NW_013571703.1:4182-6295 GCF_000499745.2 Eimeria mitis | reverse complement strand
TATATATATATATATATATATATATATATATACGTATGTAGGGTTCAGGGTTATATATTATATATATGTATAAGCAGCACTGCAGCATAGACAGTGGTTATTTCAGTTTGAGGGTTTAGGGTTTAGGGTTTAGGGTTTAGGGTTTGCACGAGAACGCACAAGAAACCCTTGACGACGTTCCAGGCTCCAATGAAGAAGCGATAAGCTCCTTGCTGCTGCTGCTGCTGCTGCTGCTGCTGTTGCTGCTGCTGCTGCTGCTGCTGCTGCAGTGCCCCGACGGCGGCTGTGTGGGTTTGCCCCGAGACGCGTGCTGCTGCAGTGACAGCAGCAGCAGCAGCTGCTGCTGCTGCTGCAACGATATTCTCATCTGTTGCTTGTCTTCGTTGCTGCAGCAGCTGCTGCTGCAGTTCTGTTGTGCTGCTGCTGCTGCTGCTGCTTTTGTTATGTGCTGCTGTTGCTGCTGCTGCTGCTGCTGCTTGGAGGCACTGCATCATGAGCTCATCAGGGACTCGTGCTGCAGCAGCAGCAGCAGCAACAACAGAGACAGCTTCTGCTGCTCTCCCTGCTGCTACAAGCCCCAAAGCTAGCCGCTGCAGCAGCAGCAGATCGCGGGGGTTTCGCTTGTGTGCATGCAGCAGCTGCTGCAGCTCTTCTTCTTGTACAGACCCTGGTGTTGCTGCTGCTGCTGATGCAGCCACCTGCTGCTGCTGCTGCTGCTGCTGCTGCTGCTGCTGCTGTGGAACTGCAGCAGCAAACGGAACACCAAAATCATTTATAGAAAAAGAAGGACGGGGCAAGGGCCCTGATGCAAAAGAAGCAAATCGCTGCTGCTGCTGCTGCTGCAGTTGCTGCTGCTGCTGCTGCTGCTGCAGCAGCAGATGCCGCTGCAGACTACTCGGGCGAAGAAAGACAGGAGAGCACGAGAAGTGACCCATGCTGCTGCTGCTGCTGCTGCTGCTGCTGCTGCTGCTGCTGCTGTTAGCTTGGCTGTGCACACGCCACAGCTCATAGGGCGCAGCAGCATTGGATCTGCTGCTGCTGCTGCTGCTGCTGCTGCTGCTGCTGCTTGTGTCTGTGTTGCTGTTGTTATTCGGGGGTAACAAAGCACGCCGCCTCGCAGCAGCAGCAGCAGCAGCAGCTGCTGCTGCTGCTGCTGCTGCTGGGGGACCTCTAGCTGCGCGGTGCATGCGGACTGCAGCAGAGGCGAGGGGCCTGGAAGGGCATGCAGCAGCAGCAGCAGCAGGAGCAGCAGGAGCTGCTGCTGTTGCTGCTGCTGTTGCTGCTGCGTCAGCAGTCACAATAGCTGCATCAGCAGCAGCTGCTGCAAGAGCAGCAGCAGCAGACACTGCATGCTTCCGTGCTGCTGCTGCAGCAACCCTGGGGATGCGCATGCTGGAGCAGCAGGCTGCTGCTGTTGCTGCTGCTGTTGCTGCTGCTGTTGCTGCTGCTGTTGCTGCTGCTGTAATCCCACGATCCTGCAGCTAATGCTGCTGCTGCACTATAACCGGATGTTTCGCTGCTCTTTGCTGCTGCTGCTGCTGTTACTACTGCTGCTGCTGCTGCTGCTGCTGCTGCTGTTGCTGCTGCTGCTGCAGCAACTACAGCAGCAACTATATTTATTTATTTTTATTGTATTAAATAAAATAAACACAAAAAGAAGACAGAAGGACGCTAACTTTACCTCTATAGCGGAGTGCTGCTTACAAGAGCAGCAGCAGCATGGGGCCCCAGCAGCAGCAGCAGCAGCAGCAGCAGCAGCAGCAGCAGCAGCAGCAGCAGCGACTGTGTGGCTGCCTCATCGACGACTGCTGCAGCAGCTGCTGCTGCTGCTGCTGCTGCTGCTCTCTGGTGTCTTCAGCTCTGTTATATTATTAAATATTTCTTTTATACTTTTCTTTTTCTGTTGCTGCTGAGCTTCTTGCAGCAGCCAGCTGTACACACCCTGCAGCAGCAGCAGCAGCAGCAGCAGCAGCAGCAGCAGCAGCAACTCAGACAGACAGCAGCAGCAGCAGCAGCAGCAAGCAGGATAACGACATATGTGTTGACTTTGTATTGAAATAAAATAAAAGGAAGCAAATAATACTGCATGCAGCAGCAAAACAATAGAGTCGCG
>NW_013571703.1:0-2797 GCF_000499745.2 Eimeria mitis | reverse complement strand
GCAGCAGCAGCAGCAGCAGCAGCAGCAACAGCAGCAGCAGCAGCAGCAGCAGCAGCAGCAGCAGCAGCGAGGTGCTGCTTGCAATAGGAACCGCCGACAAGGCTGTGCGTCTGCTGCGACTGAGGTGTGAGCCGCCCCTCAGCAGCAGCAGCAGCAGCAGCAGCAACAGCAGCAGCAGCAGCAGCAGCAGCAGCAACAGCAGCAGCAGCAGCAGCAGCAAGGTTACTTCTTGTGAGGTTGTATGCGAATGGGGGAATCTCTCCTCGCCGGTGATAGCCATGGCAGTCCGCAGCAGCAGCAGCAGCAGCAGCAGCAGCAGCAACAGCAGCAGCAGCAGCAGCAGCAGCATGAAGCAGGTGATGGCTGTGGGGTTGCTGGATGGAAGTCTCTGTCTGCTTCAGCTTGTAAGCTCCAAACCCTAAACCCTAAACCCTAAACCCTAAACCCTAATTTTTATTTGTGTATATATTTATACACAACCCTTTGCTGCTGTTTTCTTCTGCTGCCGCCTGAACGCATGCAGCCTCCTCCTCCTCCAGCAGCAGCAGCAGCAGCAGCAGCAACCCCGCCAGCAGCACCAGCAGCAGCAGCAGCAGCAGCAGCAGCAGCAGCAGCAGGTGAAGTGCTGCAGCAGCTGAGAGCACACACAAAGGCGGTGGTTAGCTGCCAGTTCTCCTTCGATGGCACCAACATTGCTACAGCCGCCAGAGATGGCTCCTTCGCTGTGAGGGTTTAGGGTTTAGGGTTTAGGGTTTAGGGTTTGGGGTTTAGGGTTTGGGGTTTGGGGGGTTGGGTTTAGGGTTTGGGGTTTGGGGTTTGGGGGGTTGGATTTAGGGTTTAGGGTTTAGGGTTTAGGGTTTGGGGTTTAGGGTTTAGGGTTTGGGGTTTAGGGTTTAGGGTTTGGGGTTTAGGGTTTAGGGTTTGGGGTTTAGGGTTTGCGGGGTTGGGTTTAGGGTTTGGGGGTTCGGGATTAGGGGGTGGGCGATAGGGTTTAGGGTTTAGGATTAGGGTTTAGGGTTTAGAGTTTAGGGTTAGGGTTTAGGGTTTAGGGTTTTAGTGCTAGTGTTTAGGGTTTAGGGTGGTGCCTCTGCTTGTGCTGTGGGCAGTGCTGCTGCTACGGATTCGTAGCAGCAGCAGACCCTGCAGCAGCAGCAGCAGCAGCAGCAGCAGCAGCAGCAGCAGCAGCAGCCGGAAGTGTGTGTGTTGTTGCTGCTGCTGTTGTTCAGGTGTATGCGGAGCGCTTCGATTGCTTTGAGATTGTCTTTCATCATTTGCTGCAGGGTTTTGTCTGCAGCTGTCTTTGCTTCCTCCCCGACTGCAGCAGCAGCAGCAGCAGCAACAGCAGCAGCAGCAGCAGCAGCAGCAGGAGCAGCAGCAGCAGCAGCAGGTTTGCTGTTGCTTTGCATGAGTGTGCTGTGATTGCTTCATTTGATGCTGCAGCGCTGCGGCGTTCTGCTGCTGTTTTCTACATAGAGGACTTAAACACCAAGCAGCAGCAGCAGCAGCAGCAGCAGCAGCAGCAGCAGCAGCAGCAGCAGCAGCAGCAGGAAGAGGAGTTGCTGCAGCAGCAGAAGTGTGGGGTGTCTGTGCTGTCTTTGATTTGCCAAAGACAGCGGGGCTGGCTCTTCGCTTGTCTCAGCACCGGCATCGTCGTTGTCTTCTCTGTATACACACAGAGACAGGTGCTGCTGCTGCTGCTGCTGCTGCTGCTGTTGCTGCTGCTGCTGCTGATGCCGGCAGGTGCTGCTGCTCCTGTTGCTGCTGCTGATATCGGCAGTTCCTGCTGCTGTTGTTGTTGCTGCTGCTGCTGCTGTTGGGAGTTTACACCTGCACCTTTTGCTGCTCTTACTGCTGCTGTTGCTGCTGCTGCTGTTGCTGCTGCTGCTGCTGCAGCTGCTGCGGCTGCAGGTGCCTGGCGTCGACTGCTACTCAACGCCTTCTATGGCGCTCAGCCCCGAAGGTCGTTACCTCTATGTCTCCACACAAAGAGTATGTTGCTGCTGCTGCTGCTGCTGCTGCTGGCGTTGCTGCTGCTCCTGCTGCTGCTGCTGTTGCTGCTGCTGCTGCTGCTGGCGTTGCTGGTGCTGCTGTTGGTGGGTGGTGGTGGACGCGCTCGGTTGCTGCAGTTTGCTGCGGGTGTTTTACAGCTATCCAGCTAGCTAGCCAGCCAGCTAGCTGTAGCGAGCTAGCCGTGTGTAGATAGCTAGCTATCTATCTACCTATCTAGCTGGCTAGCTAGCTGTCTACCGATCTAGCTAGCTAGCTAGCTACCTATCTATCTAGATAGCTAGCTAGCTAGCTATCTATCCATCTAGCTAGCTAGCTAGCTATCTATCCATCTAGCTAGCTAGCTAGCTATCTAGCTAGCTATCTAGCTAGCTAGCTAGCTAGCTATTTATGGTTTATGTGGTTTGTGCTGCTGTTCAGATTGGTGGGGCTGAAGTGATGGTGTATGCGCTGCCAGCAGCAGAAGCAGCAGCAGCAGCAGCAGCAGCAAGTGCAGCAGCAGGGGGACCTCCTGCTGCTGCTGCTGCTGTGCTGCGGGGGCCGCTGCAGCAGATCAAAGGCCTAGCAGCAAGCAGCAATCTGCGGCTGCTGGCTGCTGTGGGGTTAGACAAGGCTGTCTATCTCTATATTTAGTGCTGCTGCTGCTGCTGCTGCAGCAGCAGCAGCTCCTGCTGCAGCAACTGTTGCTGCTGCTGCAGCTGCAGCAGCAAGATGCTGCTACTTGCTGCCTGCATTTGATCTCTTTAGGACTTTTCTATGCTTTCGGGTTATAAAGAGAGACAAGTTTTCT
>NW_013571702.1:537-675 GCF_000499745.2 Eimeria mitis | reverse complement strand
ATATATATATATATATATATATATATATATATATATATATATATATATATATATATATATATATGCTCCTTGTTGTTGCTGTTACTATGGCTGCTGTGTGCAGCTGGCGTTACAATATATATAATACATAAATATAAT
>NW_013571702.1:0-474 GCF_000499745.2 Eimeria mitis | reverse complement strand
TATATATATATATATATGTGTATGTGTATATTGAGTGTATGAGTATAAATACAATGCTGGTAGCCTTCCACCCGCACAAACAAAAGAATAAACCCTAAACCCTAAACCCTAAACCCTGAACCACAGTACAGCCGTACTGTAAGAAACCCTCCTACGTAAACCCTAAACCCTAAACCCTAAACCCATAGAGAACAGCTGCTAGACGCTAAACACTAAACCCTAAACCCTAAACCCTAAACCCTAAATACCAGCAGCATATATGAAAATAAATACACAAACACAAAAAAAAAAGTTATATTTTCTTTTTTCTTTTTGTTTTATAAACACAGAAAAATTATATTATGTTTCTTCGTTTGTTTATTTTTGATTTGCTTATACACTTTCTTGTTCTTCTTTTCTGCTGCTGTATATATATATATATAATATATATATATATATATATATATATATATATATATATATATATATATATAT
>NW_013571701.1:5908-6386 GCF_000499745.2 Eimeria mitis | reverse complement strand
TGTGTGTGTGTGTGTGTGTGTGTGTGTGTGTGTGTGTGTGTGTGTGTGTGTGTGTGTGTGTGTGTATTTGTATTTGTTTGTTTTAATAATATTTATATTTATTTATTTGTTTGTGTTTGGGGTGTCTGCGTATACAGTGCGGCTAACAAAGAAGGAGATAAATTCGTTTGTAGGCAGTTTATCTCCTAACTTCTTTCTTTCTTCTCCCCCAGCAGCAGCAGCAGCAGCAGCAACAGCAGCAACAGCAGCAACAGCAGCAGCAGCAGCAAGAGACAGAGAAAGGGGTTTCTTCTCTCTTATAAGGAGACAGCACCCCCCCTCTATTCTTTCTCTTTCTGTCGTGGCGCCGAAGGAGGGCCTCGCTGTTGCTGCTGTGCTTACGGATGCAGCAGGTAGAGAGACAAACAAAAAAACAATTACTTTCTTTTTTTTTTTTTTTTTTTTTTTTTTTTTTTTTTTTTTTTTTTTTTTTTTTTTT
>NW_013571701.1:4482-5894 GCF_000499745.2 Eimeria mitis | reverse complement strand
ATATTGTTCCTCTTCTTCTCTGTCTTTTGTTTTTTCTTTCTTTTCTTCTTTTTTTGCTCCTTGCATGCGCCTTGATTAGCTTCTTTTTCTTTTTTGTTTATTTTTTTTTTGTCTGCTGCATCTAATCTCTTCTTCTCCTCTGTTTGCTGCTGTCTTTTCTGTTGTTTCCTTCGGCCTTTATTTATTTATTTATTTATTTATTTGTGTTTTTTTTTTGTATTTTATGCCTGTTCTTTGTTTGTTTGTTCTTTCTATTTATTTTTTGTTTGTTTATTTTAGTTGTTTGTTTGTATTTGTTTGTTTTTGTTTGTTTTTATTTTTTTATTTTTTATTATTTTTTTGTTTTTGTGTTTCCTTGAAGGCGGGCGGATTTATCTATCTATCCGGGGCCTCCGCAGCAGCAGCAGCAGCAGCAGCAGTTTTGCTGCTGCTGCTGCCGCCTCTTCCCCCCATCTCTCTCTTGCAATTCAAGGCTACAGAGGGCCCCTAGACCAGCAGCCTGCTGCTGCTGCTGCAGCAGCAGCAGCAGCAGGAGGCAGCATCCGCTGTGCTGCAGTTGCTGCGGGGGTCTTCGTCACTGCCTATGCCCCCAGCAACAAGGGGCCCCCCCAATCCAATCAAGACGAGGGGGGGCCCCAAGCCAATACAGAGGCTGGGGGGGNAAAGCCAATACAGAGGCTGGGGGGCCCCAGGGGCCCCCAGGGGGCCCCCGCTGCGGCCCCTGCAGCAACTGCTGCTACCCTCGGGCGCCGTGTGTGTTGGGGTCGCAGCTGGCTGATGGGGAGGAGGGCTTAGGAGGAGGCGTGACAACAGCAGACAGCAGCAGCAGCAGCAGCAGCAGTAATGTTCTCTGCTGCTGCTGCAGGAGCAGACCTGCTGCTGCAACAGACGCAGGTGGAGATAGTGCTGCTGCTGCCAGCAGCAGCGGTGATGTCCTCGTGGTTGCTGCTCCCGATCTCAGGGCGTTGGCGCTGCTGCAGCACGGCAGCAGCAGCAGCAGCAGCGGTTGCGGTGCAGCAGCAGGAGTAGCAGCAGGAGACCCTTCTGCTGCTGGGGGTTATTTGTTTTCGTCTGCGCGGCTGCAGGCGGCTGTGGGCGGCACTGGCGTTGCTGCTCAGGGCTACCGCAGCAGCAGCAGCAGCAGCAGCAGCAGCAGCAGCAGTGGGTATCCATCTGTATGCAGCGAGTGGTATATGTGCATGCACTTAGGTGCTGAGGCCGGGCGGGTGCTGCAGGTGGCTGAGCCTGTTGCTGCTCCTGCCTTTGGCGTGCTGCAGCAGAGCAGCAGCATTTTGCCTTCTCCCTTCGATACACGAAAAAGAAGACAGTGGCTGCAGCTCCCCTATGCTGTTGACCCCTTTGCTGCTGCTGCTGCTGCTGCTGCTCCTGCTGCTGCTGCTGGGGGTTGTGTC
>NW_013571701.1:3604-4382 GCF_000499745.2 Eimeria mitis | reverse complement strand
TACACGAAAAAGAAGACAGTGGCTGCAGCTCCCCTATGCTGTTGACCCCTTTGCTGCTGCTGCTGCTGCTCCTGCTGCTGCTGCTGCTGCTGGGGGTTGTGTTGGTGCTGCTGGAGGAACAGCAGAGAGAACGGCTGCAGGGCAGTACGCGGCCATCAGCAGCAGCTGCAACACCAGCAGCAGCAGCAGCAGCAGCAGCAGCAGCAGCAGGAAGAGGGGTTCTGTGTTGAGTTGTCTTCCTGTCGTACAGCCGCCAGCAGCACAGAGTGATGCTGCTTTGGGGGCCCTCTGTGGGGCCCCCAAGTTATTGATATTAACAACGAAGTATATACTAATGCTGCGGAGACAGACCATTGGTCACATATATCTTGCAGGCATCAGTACCCTCCTAAGAGAGGGGCCCCTGGGGGCCCCCTCAGCGACTCTTTACGGCCGTATGGGGGCCCCCCATGGCTACGACGATCTGTTTTCTCTGCACCCGGCTCCTGCTGCTGCTCATCATCATCAGCAGCAGCAGCAGCAGCAGCAGCAGTATGAGGATGGCAGCAGCAGCTTATACTTATCTATGGGGCCCCAGCGGAGCGGCCCCTGGCGGGTGTGTCAGCTCCTTGCTGAGCATATGATGGAGGAGGCGCAGTTTGGGGGCAGCTCGATGGCCGCTGTCTTCTGGCAGCTCCTCGCAGAAAATATTAACACCTTCGCAGCAATGCATGCAGCACACTCCTCCTCTCCCCCCCAGGGGGGTACACTGGGGGTGGGGGGGGCCCCCCTAGCTGCG
>NW_013571701.1:1466-3504 GCF_000499745.2 Eimeria mitis | reverse complement strand
GAGGAGGCGCAGTTTGGGGGCAGCTCGATGGCCGCTGTCTTCTGGCAGCTCCTCGCAGAAAATATTAACATCTTCGCAGCAATGCATGCAGCACACTCCTCCTCTCCACCCCAGGGGGGGACCCTGGGGGTGGGGGGGGCCCCCCTAGCTGCAGGGGGGCCCCTGGGGGGCGGCACCCTCGGTGGGGGGCCCCTCGGGGGGGCCCTTGGGGGGCCCCTAGGGGCGGGGACGGGCGCAGAGGGGATGGTGGTACCCTGGGCAAACCTCTTGAGTAAACAAATGGGGGCCCCCAGAGTAAACAAAGGGAATGCTAGTCAACCCCTAAACCCTTCACAGCTCAGTCAGGGGGGCCCCCTGGGTGGTGGGGGCCCGGGGGCCTTTGAGACCCCTTTTGGGTTGGGGTATATAGAGTGTTCAGAGCAGCAGCAGCAGCAGCAACAGCAACAGCAGCAGGCTGCTGCTGCTGCTGCCGCGAAAGGGGCAGGTGGATGCAGCAGTGCAGCAACAGCAGCAGCAGCGGCAGCAAGTGCTGCTGCTGCTGCTGCTGCTGCAGGAGGCCAACAAAGCATAGAGAAAACCGCAGCCATTGCTGTCGCCTGGAGGATGCTGACGGCACTGGAGCTGCGGCGAGAGGCAGCAGCAAACGTTGGGGTTGAGCTCGTCAGCGAGCAGCTGCTGCTGCCGTTCGTGCTGCAGCAACAGCAGCAGCAACAGCAACAACAGCAGCAACAGCAGCAACAGCAGAGCATCCTGCAGCAGCAGCAGCAGCAGCAACAAAGTGTGCTGCAACAGCAGCAACTGCAGCAGGCATGGGGCTCCAGAGTCCTTGGCTGCTTCCCCCAGCAGCAACAGCTGCAGCAGCAGCAGCAGCTGCAGCAGCAGCAGCCCTTCTCCCAGCAAGCAGGTGAGCGTCGTCTGTCTCTCTATCATGCTATGCATACTATGTTTGTGTGTTTGTGCACTGAATTTATTTTATTTTTTGCTCCTTTCTTTTGTCCTTTTCTTCACTTCTCAATCTGAGCCACCGGTGCTGCAGCTGTTGCTGCTGCGGCTGCTGCTGCTGCTGCTGCTAACAGATTGCAGCGGGGTGTCTGTGTGTCTCTTGTCTGTTCAGGTGTATCTCTGCTGCAGTCTTCCGTTGCGGCTGCTACCCAGCAGGTGGGGAGCCCCCTAGGGGCCCCCCTGGGGGCCCCCTTGGGGGCCCCCCTGCAGAGTCTGACGCCTACGGCGCGGGGCCTCATCCTGTTTGCCTCGCGTCTGCTGCGGCCTCTGCTGGGTACTCCTTTGGTTGAGGCTGCTCTGTTGCCTTGTGGGTTGGCGCGTGCTGAGCAGCAGCAGCAGCAGCAGCAGCAGGAGGGGAGGAGCAGCAGGAAGAGAACACGTGAGTTTGAATGGCAGCAAGAAGAGATGAATGCTGCAGCACAGCAGCAGCGGCTGTCTCCTTGTATTGTCGGTAGACTCTCAGCTCAGGCTGTAGCCCGCCTACTATACAAGATCGCCTCTCTATACGAGGTAAACAATCACAGCAGCAGCAGCAGCAGCAGCAGCAGCTGTAGTAGTAGTAGTAGTAGCAGCAGCAGTAGCAGCAGTAGCAGTAGCAGCAGCAGCAGCAGAAGCAGGAGAAGGAGAAGAAACTGCTGCGCCCGCAGATGTCTTATTTGCTTTTATTGGTGCTTTTTTTTCTGCTGCTGCTGCTGCTGCTGTTGGTTGTGTTGCTGTTGTTTGCGGTGTCTATGCAGGTAATTGATGCGGTGTACACGACACTTTTCTTTTCGTTTGGGCAGCGGGCGTCTCTGCAGCAGCAGCAGCAGCAGCAGCAACAGCAGCAGCAGCAGCAGCTGTCTCGAGGCGCTTCTTGGGGGTTTCCCTCTCGCGGCTTGCCGCCGCACTTTGCTGCGCTGCGGCTGTCAGGGGGCCCCTACAGTGATGGGGGCCCCCTGGGGGCCCCTGGGGGCCCCTCTGCTGCAGAAGTGGAGCAGCATGATATGATATGGGATTCAATTCCGCTGGCTGATGCTGTTGAGCTCAGTGTTCTGGT
>NW_013571701.1:221-1440 GCF_000499745.2 Eimeria mitis | reverse complement strand
TATATATATATATATATATATATATATATATATATATATATATATATATATATATATATATAGGTATATGTATCCTTTGTTTATACAGACATGTCTACTTTGTTGCATTTTGTTTTGTTGTTTATGGAGATATATCTTTATTCCGTCGCTTTATCTTATATATGTTGTTTAGTTGTGTTGTTGTTTATATGCGGCGTTATTTTCTTTTTGTTGTTTTTCTATTTTTGTTTTCTCTTTCTGCTTTTTTCTTCTGTTTGCGGTGTCTGTTCAAGTTGCATGCAAAAACTAAACAACACAAATTTCTATGGATATCATTCACAGCCACTCGTTTCACTGCTGCTGCTGCTGCTGCTGTCTCTGCTGCTGTTCCTGCTGTTTCTGCTGCTGCTGCTACTGTTTCTGCTGCTGCTGCTGCTGTTTCAGCTGCCGCTGCCTTTGGTCGTATTCCTGCGTCTGTTGCTGCTGCTCCCCTTACACCTATTCCTTTTGCTGCTGCTGCGTCTGGTGTTCCTGCTGCTCCTGCTCCTGCTCGTGTTTCTGCTGCTGCTGCTACCCCTACTCGCCCTGCTGCTTGTATTGATTGCTGCTGTTTCAGCTGCTGCTGTTACAGTTACATGCCTATGAAATGTGTGTGTGTTTGAGTGTATTTATATATTTATTTATTTATTTATTTGTTTGTTTGTTTGTGTTTTAGTATGGCGTTAGCCGGGTGCTGGTGATCGCCTCTGAAATGCTGACGGCGTACCAGCTGCTGATGCAGCAGGCGGAGTATTCTATACAGATGGGCGCCAGCCGCTTTATCGCTTCTTCTTTGTTTGATTCTCTTCTTTATATTACACTAACAGATTTGTAAGATAAATACAATTTATTTATTTATTTATTTGTTTTTTTTCTCTAACTGTTTTTCCTATTTGTTTCCCTTTTATTTTCATTACTCATTTCCTTCATAGTTTTCTTCTTTTTTTCTTATTTCTTCTTCATTTTTTTTTTTTTTTTATTCAGGTGTACTTGCGTCGAATCCCGAGAAAATTTCCGCCAAATTATCTTTGAAACTGCCGCCTTTGGGAATCCGCTTTTATCTCGTCTGTGCACGGGCGCCTTGTTCACGTTCGTCTTTCTTCTTCTTTTTCTTCTTTTCTTTATTGATCTTTTGTGCTTTTTTGTTTATTTTTATGCTTGTATTATATTTGTTATAGTTAATATTCCCTTTCTTATGAAT
>NW_013571701.1:0-121 GCF_000499745.2 Eimeria mitis | reverse complement strand
ATTTTTATGCTTGTATTATATTTGTTATAGTTAATATTCCCTTTCTTATGGTGTTCTAAATTTTTTTTTTCTATCTGTGTATTATATAATATATATATTATATGAATTTGTGTTCTAAATA
>NW_013571700.1:5126-6118 GCF_000499745.2 Eimeria mitis | reverse complement strand
CGCCGTACGCTCTGCATATTAATCAAATAATAGTAACACCGGCGCAAACTGATCTAAACACCAGCCAAACAGTCGAAGCACGCATGAACGAACCGCTAGTGATCAGCTCTGAGTGCCATACCTCGTGGACGTAAACCATCCAAAACCAAATACAACGCATAAGTGAAAAAAATGTCCGCAACAGCAATCCTCAGCAATACCAAATACTCCAGGTCTTCTCCATTTCCTCAAGCTTCGACACTTTTTGCATATCACCTTAACCCCAATCCGCAACGCCAGCACTTCTCTACTAAAAACCTCAGCCACAAACGTAGGCATTGCAAATTTGGGGGACCCATGCTACGGATTCCCGTGTCCAAAGTGCGAACATGAAGTCCACTTGTGAGGTGTCTGATTTGCACGGTGGTCCTCATTCGACTTCAACATCCCTGACGAACGCGGACTACTGTAGGAAACGTTCTCGAACCTGTCAACCACCAAAGGAGCAGTGTGCTTGGAAAGTACAATATACAAGCGCAAGGATGAAGCAGATTGCATAACGTTTTTAACAGACACTTTCGTTCGCCAAGTGAGCGGTAACAACTGAAAAAGAACAGATCCGCAACCCGCATACATTAGGCCTTCCCACTTCTGCTGCAGGCACCACCGAGGCCGCGTGCGCGGGAAGTGCAGCATTCAATGACAACCATACAAAGAAATGCGGTGTGCCAAACCCCTTCTCCTCTGAGCATGGAATATGCTAATCCAATCACTCCAGCTCTCCAACAGAAAACTACCAAACCATTTCTGCCAAAAAAACCGTTGCTGAATATACACAACCAACGCTTCAACCGAGGAGTGCTGGCTCTGAATGTCCTTACACAGTTAATTCTACACCCTTCCTAGCAACGGAAAAAGCAGCAACTAGGGAGCGAACGGCACCGGACAACGGTGCCGCAACCACCGACATCACCCTTCGAACAATTGAAGCTAACGACGCAGACTTCGTGGAA
>NW_013571700.1:0-5050 GCF_000499745.2 Eimeria mitis | reverse complement strand
CCCTGAAAATGCGGCACTAAAGAACAGAGAAAACAGCCTTGGAAACGCCTGCACTTACGGATGCAGATAAGGTGACTTACCTCCTGCTCAACCAAGCAGCATCTCCAACAATATCCCATAAAAAAAAAGATAGACGACATCGCGAACGATCATCGATGCTGAAATCTCACATTCGCTGCAAAGGTGTCTCCGCCACCATAGAGATTTTGCGCGCGGCTTCCCAGCTGGACCGCCCAACGGTAACACCTGACTCACACGAAGAATGTGGCACAACTTTTGCTCATCCATTCGCCAATTCCAGAGCCAATCCACCACATCAAGACATTAGGGAGCAAGAAACCTCAGGCTCCCGACAGTGATTAGAGCAATGTTCTTCATTATCCAGGAGCACAGTAAGCGTACAGTTTGGTCATGCATTGTACACGCGTGTAAACTGTTGCGCCTGCTGGTTATCAGGAGGACTCTATATGCTTATTAAAACCGCCCACTGTTGTCCAAACAGAGCAGTGCAAATTGTCATCTCGTTTGCGTCGGAGAATAGAGGTCTGCTTGCTAATTTGTTTCCAGCATGCCCCCCTCCAATACCTGCCCAGTGAAGTCTTCACTCAAAGTCGCCAACAAGTAAACATACTTCCTCCTGTAGCACTCAGTACACGACATATGTGCTGCCACGTGCGGCAAAAAAGAAAAGTCTCCATCCAGATATCAATTTCGATAAGCGCTCATCCGCTAAACTGTGAACATCCACAATATTTCGATTGCCCCTTCAATACACAGAACAAATCACAAATCATCCCAAATGCCACCACAGTAGCATGCTTTCTTCACGTGCACAAAATGCTCACGAGAGCAGGAACGTAAGAAGGAAGCACAGGCATCCAATGGCTGCAGGACTTTACATGGTGTTCGTCGATGAATGGGGTGAAGCAGCCACAGACTCACCTTCTGGAAATGCAAAACCCACGAAAGTTAAGGCGCCGCTACCATGAATGCTATACCTAGTCCTTTCGGACACATCAGGCGCTACCCTAACAATTTGCAATGCTGCATCTCCTATGCGCAAAGTGATGAGCTACCCACTGGCTGAGGAGCCTAACAATATCAACAGCAAACCATAGAACCAAACAATATCAACAGCAAACCATACACATTCAATATAACGAAGAATAACTACCCAATCGTTGCATGCCTAAACGCGCAAATGACATTGTGATCTGCCGGATGCGGGGTGAAGCAACCACAGACTCACCTTCTGCAAATGCAAAACCCACACAGGTTACGGCGCCACTACTATGAGCACATATCTTGTCCTTTCTCACACCTCAGATGGTATCGCAACAGTTACCAATGTAGCGTACCCAAACTGTGAGATGCGGATGAACCCACTCCCTGAGGAACGAAATCATATCAACAACAAAACATACAGTTTCCCGATAAAGAAAAATAACTACCCAACCGTTGCAGCCCTGGAAGTGCACTTAACACGGTGTTGCGCGAGACACAATGACCACAAACCACAGACTCACCTTCTACAAATGCAAAACCCACACGTTTTATGGAGCCACTACTGTTAGCGCATATCTAGTGCTTTTGCACACATCAGACGGTATCGTAGCAGTTTGGAACCTAGCATTTCCTATGCGCAAAGTAAGTAGCGACCCACTCCCTGAGAAACCAAGCAATATCAACAGCAAAACATACAGTTTCCCGATAACGAAGAAGAACTACCCAATCATTGCATGCCTAAACGCGCAAATGACATCGTGATCTGCCGGATGCGGGGTGAAGCAACCACAGACTCACCTTCTGCAAATGCAAAACCCACACAGGTTACGGCGCCACTACTATGAGCACATATCTTGTCCTTTCTCACACCTCAGATGGTATCGCAACAGTTACCAATGTAGCGTACCCAAACTGTGAGATGCGGATGAACCCGCTCCCTGACGAACGAAACAATATCAACAGCAAAACATACAGTTTCCCGATAACGAAAAATAACTACCCAATCGTTGCATGCCGAAAAGCGCAATTGACATGGAGGTCCGCCAGACGCGGAATAAATCAATCACAGACTCACCTTCTGGAAATGCAGAACCCACAAATTTCATCCCGTCACTACCATGAGTACATATCTAGTGCTTTTGCACACCCCAAATTGTATCGTAACAGTCCGCAATGCAGCATGTCCTAATTGTGAGATGGTGATGGACCCACTCCCTGAGGAACAAAACAATATCAACAGCAAAACATACACCTTCCCGATAGCGAGAAATAACTACCCGATCGTTGCATACCTAAGACAGGGTAGTCCGCCAGCCGCGGGATGAAGCAACCACTGACTCGCCTGCAAATGCAAAACCCACAAAGGTTACGACGCCACTACTATGAGCACGTATCTAGCGCTTTCTCACACCTTAGATGGTATAGCAACATTTTACAATGTAGCATGCCCTAATTGTGAGATGTGGATGGACCCACTCCCTGAGAAACCAAGCAATATCAACAGCAAAACATACAGTTTCCCGATAACGGAAAATAACTAACCAACCCTTGCAACCCTGGAAGTGCAATTGACACGGTGTTGCTTGGCACATAAAGACAACAAACCACAGACTCACCTTCTACAAATGCCAAACCCACAAGCTTTTTGGCGCCACTACGGTGAGCGCATATTTAGTGCTTTTGCACACATCAGTCGGTATCGTACCAGTTTGGAATCCAGCATTTCCTATGCGCAAAGTGAGGTGCGACCCACTCCCTGAGAAAACAAGCAATATCAACAGCAAAACATACAGTTTCCCGATAACGATGAATAACTAGCCAATCGTTGCGCAATTGACATGGAGGTCCGCCAGGCGCGGAATAAAGCAACCACAGACTCACCTTCTGGAAATGCAGAACCCTCAAATGTTATCCCGACACTACCATGAGTACATATCTAGTGCTTTTGCACACCCCAAATTGTATCGTAACAATCCGCAATGCAGCATGCCCTAATTGTGAGATAGTGATGGACCCACTCCCTGAGGAACCAGACAATATCAACAGCAAAACATACACCTTCCCGATAGCGAAAAATAACTTCCCGATCGTTGCATACCTAAAAGCGCATATGACAGGGTGGTCCGCCAGCCGCGGGATGAAGCAACCACTGACTCACCTGCAAATGCAAAACCCACAAAGGTTACGGCGCAACTACTATGAGCACACATCTTGTCCTTTCTCACACCTCAGATGGTATCGTAACTGTTACCAATGCAGCATTTCCTATGCGCAGATTGATGAGTGACACACTCCCTGAGGAACGAAACAATATCAACAGCAAACCATACACCTTCCTGAAAACGAAAAATAACTACACAATCCTTGGATGCCTAAGAGTGCAAATGACGTGGTGGTCCGGGAGAAGTGTGAAGCAACCACATACTCACCTTCTGCAAGTGAAAAACCCAAAAACGTTACGCCGCCAGTACTGTCAACACAAAGCTACTGGAGTTGCGATCCGAGGCGACTCCGTAAATGTTTGCAATGCAGCATGCCCGATATGCGAGATGGAGATGAACCCACTCCCTGAGGAACGAAATCATTAACAGCAAAACAAGAGAACCATCCACAGACTCACGTAAAAATGCAAAACACGCATGCTTTCGTGATTCTATTTGCGGTAGGAATACACTCAACCTAATTACAGCAAATACTTTCAAAGATTTGTAGTCGACCATCTGCCTTAGAAACCGCACTTCCGACCTACCGACTGCAGTCGATTTAAAGCCTCAAAACATTACACTTTAAATATCGACCGCCTTGGCAATATCGGAAAAGGCCAACTGTTAAAGGCGGATGCACTTCTACGCCGGCGTAAGCCTTTGCATTGCAGGGTGAAAACACACTCTCTGCAGAAACCCCAATCCTATCAGGTGATGTGATCACCACATCGAACTTCAGTAGAAATCGTTTCGCTGCAGGGACCCCGAAGATGTAGCAATCCAATAACACCAGATGCGTCAAAACGACAGACAGCAGGTTTCTGTACCACCTAGAGACTCTAGTTCAAACACCTAGAACGAAGCACACATCAGAGCTCAGGGCAGGGCAAGCAGTTACATCAGACTGTACCATGCACACGAATTCGATGCTATAAATTGCTAACAACTTGCTTTCCCTCTGAACATGCAATATACACAACCAACGCTAAAAATACGATACGAAATAAGTGACATACGAACTGCACATCCATTCATTAGCCAAAAACAAAATGCACCACTATCCTGTTCTCATGCTTGGAAAGTGCAGCATTCAGACACAGTCCAACGAACAAGGCAAATCCTTCAGCCAAACGGGTTCTTTCGCACCTGTGCATGAAATATACACAACCAACGCTAAAAAAAACACCGCGAAGTAATTTACGTACTTCGTGAACATCCATTCATTTGCCAAAAACAAAATGCACCACTATCCTGCTCTCGTGCTTTCAAATTGCAGCATTCAGACACTATCATACGAGCAACGCAAATCCATAAGCCAAACGAGTTGTTTTCCATCTTTGTATGCAATATACAAAACCAGCGCAAAATGAATGACGCGAACGAATTAACATACTTCCTGCACATCCATTCATTTGCCAAAAACAAAATCCACCACTGTCCTGCTCTCATGCTTCGAAAGTGCAGCATTCAGACACAGTCCAACGAACAAGCCAAATCCCTGAGCCAAACAACTTGTTGTCCCTCTGAACATGGAATATACACAGCTAACCCAAAAAGTGCGACACGAAGGAAGTGACATACGACCTGCACATCCATGCATTTGCCAAAAACAAAATGCACCACTATCCTGCTCTCATACTTGGAAAGTGCAGCATTCAGACACAGTCTAACGAACAAGGCAAATCCTTGAGCCAAACAACTTGTTGTTCCTCTGAACATGCAATATACACAGCTAACCCAAAAAGTGCGACACGAAGGAAGTGACATACGACCTGCACATCCATTCATTTGCCAAAAACAAAATGCACCACTATCCTGCTCTCATGCTTGGAAAGTGCAGC
>NW_013571699.1:24848-25205 GCF_000499745.2 Eimeria mitis | reverse complement strand
TATATATATATATATATATGTATATGGTTGCTCCCCTCTAGCTGGACCCCCTCGTACATGCATGTATGGCTGGCAAGCCAGATACTGTCTTTATACAAATGTTTTTTATAGTTCCTTTATATATTTATGAATATATATATATATACATTTAATATATATATCTATATTTATCCCTGTGTGTATATCTTTGGTGTCATCCTAGAGCTGTAATACTAAAACCTAAACTGTAAACCCTAAACCCTAAACCCTAAACCCTTAACCCCGTATCCTCAGTTTAATATCTAACTCTAAACCCTAAACCCTAAACCCCAAACCCTCGGCGGCTACAAAAAAGATCTGAATGTGGAAACATATATA
>NW_013571699.1:22358-24748 GCF_000499745.2 Eimeria mitis | reverse complement strand
TATAATACTAAAACCTAAACTGTAAACCCTAAACCCTAAGCCCTTAACCCCGTATCCTCAGTTTAATATCTAACTCTAAACCCTAAAACCTAAACCCTAAACCCTAAACCCTAAACCCCAAACCCTCGGCGGCTACAAAAAAGATCTGAATGTGGAAACATATATATAAAAAAAGAAGCAAATGCAGCAGCTACAGCTGCAGCAGCAAGTGCTTTGCTGTTGCTGCAGCAACAGCTGCAGCAACAGCTGCAGCAGCAACCGCTGCAGCAGTAACAGCTGCAGCAGCAACAGCTGCAGCAGCAGCTGCTGCAACAGCTGCAGCACCAAACAGCAGAAACACAGAAACCACCACAACAAAACCAAGCATTTATGCTTCTGCAAAATACAGACACCCTGTCGCTCTTGCTGCTGCTGCTGCTGCTGCTGCTGCTGCTGCTGCAGCTGCTGCTGCAGCAGCTGCTGCTGCGAGGACAGCTTAGCTGACGGGGACTACCCGTGAGCCCCCTCGGTGGTGCTGTACATTGGCACTGCTTCTGCTGCTGCTGCTGCTGCTGCTGCTGCTGGATACACCCGTGCGGCTGCCTGCAGCAGCACCAGCAGCAGCAGCAGCAGCAGCAGCAGCATCTGTTGTCAAGCTTTTGCTGAGGGGGAATGTAATAAAGCCAAAGAAAGGAGAACGACACACAGGACACTTCTCCTGGTGCAGCGCCTGGAGGCATTCTAAACACAAAGCGCAGTGTCTGCAGCAGCAGCAGCAGCAGCAGCAGCAGCAGCAGCAGCAGCAGCAGCAGCAACATCAGCGACAGCAGCGACAGCAGCAGAGCATTATATAAGTACAAGCAACAAAAGCGGCATAGCAACAACAGCAGCAACAAGAACAGCAGCAGCACCACCAACTGCAGCGATGATGAAACACATATCAGTAGCAGCAGCAGCAACAACGGCAGCTGCAGCACCACCGCCAGTAACAGCAGCAACAAATGCAGCAGAAGCAGCAACAACAGCAGAAGCAGCAGCAACAGCAGCACCACCAGCACCAGCAGCAACAGCAACAAATGCAGCAGAAGCAGCAACAACTGCAGAAGCAGCAGCAACACCACCACCACCACCACCACCACCAGCACCAACAGCAGCAGCAACAGCAGCAGCAGCAGCAGCAGCAGCACCACCACCACCACCAGCAACAACAGCAGCAGCAGCAACACCACCAGCACCACCACCAGCAACAGCAGCAGCAGCAGCAACAGGAGCAGCAGCAGCAGCAGCAGCAGCAGCAGCAGCAGCAGGATACCTGCATGGATACAAAACGACGTTTTTTGGGTTTGTCATACAAACGAGGCACTCTATATCTAGGGCCCCGCTGCTGCTGCTGACCCCAAATATATCTCCTTTTTCGTGGGGTCTATCTAGGCTCCCCCCAGCTAGCAGCTGTCTATACACCTCATACCGATGAGATATATAACAAGCAGGTAAAGGTGCTGTTGCTGCTGCTGCTGCTGCTGCTGCTGCTGCTTCTGCTGCTGACATACGAGATCTGCTGCTCGTTGAAGGCGGAGGAGGAGGCAGCGGACGGCACCGCAGCAGCAGCAAATGGCAAGACGCCTGCAGCACAACCCACACACTCGCAACCCTCGCTGCAGCAGCAGCAGCAGCAGCAGCAACAGCAGCAGCACCAGCAGCAGCAGCAGCATGCGCTTCTGCTGCTGCGAAGGCAGCAGCTCAGGCAGCAACAGCAGCAAAATACGTGAAGACTCGTAGCAGATTCAGCCAGCCACAGAAGGAATGAGACGCAGCAGCAGCAGCAGCAGCAGCAGTAGCAGCAGCAGTAGCAGCAGCCACAAGGCTAGCAGCAGCATTTGTTTGTTGCTTGCATCAGGAGCAGCAGCAACCGCAGCAATAGCAGCAGCAGCAAACCAGCAGCAGATGCAGCAGCAGGCAGAAACAAACCTCTCCCTTGCTCTGTAGGTGCTGCGAGCCTAGCGACTCCTTCTCCCCCTGAAAGACAAACCCAAATTGCAAGCAGCAGCAGCAGCAGCAGCAGCTTAAACGCAGCAGCAGCAGCAGCAGCATGCATGCATGCATGCATGCACTGCATCCACAGACACTTCATACAGAACATGGATATATATATATATATAAGAGACCCCAACGCAAGCGCGCATACATCCACTGCTGCTGCTGCTGCTGCTGCTGCTGCTGTTGCTGCTGCTGCTGCTGCTGCTGCTGCTGCTCCTTACAGGCGAAGACCAGACAGACGCAACGATGACCAACGGGAAGACCGACTCTACAAACGGAGAAACCCGGCCAGCCGTATTGTCCTGCAGCAGCAGCAGCAGCAGCAGCAGCAGCAGCAGCAACAGCAGCAACAGCAGCAGCAGCAGCAGCAACAG
>NW_013571699.1:22095-22173 GCF_000499745.2 Eimeria mitis | reverse complement strand
ACAGCAGTAGCACTTACATCTGCGGCGCAGACATCAAGCAGCAACCATCGGGGCCCCACGGCATAGCCGAGCTGTCAG
>NW_013571699.1:20845-21226 GCF_000499745.2 Eimeria mitis | reverse complement strand
GTTTAGGGTTTAGGTGTGAGGGTTTAGGGTTTAGGGTTTACAAATGCATCCATAGCTTTTTGCTTAACCCCCCAATAAGCTCTCACTGCTGCTGTTGCTGCAGCATCAACAGAGACCTCGAACCCCCCCCCAGCAAGTGCAGCAGCAGCAGCAGCAGCAGCTGATGTGGCAGCAGCAGCAGCAGCAGCAGCTGCTGCTGCTGCTGCTGTCGCAGAAGGGGTGCTTAGTAAAGCCTCCCGCTGCTGCATGTTGCTGCTGCTGCTGTTGCTGCGCTCTCTGCGGTTGCTGCTGCTGCTGCTGCTGCTGCTGTATGCAGCAGCAATAGGAGTGAAGAAGCTGTTGTGGCTGCTGCTATGAGCAGCAGCATCTGTATGGTGAAGC
>NW_013571699.1:19615-20745 GCF_000499745.2 Eimeria mitis | reverse complement strand
TGAAGAAGCTGTTGTGGCTGCTGCTATGAGCAGCAGCATCTGTATGGTGAAGCAGCAACATCTCCTGCTGCAGTTCCTGCTGCTGCTGCTGCTGCTGCTGCTGCTGCTGCTGCAGCTGCTGCTGCTGCTCCTGGTTCTCCATGATCTCCCCCTGGCTTAGAGGCAGAGCATCGTATGCATACACCTTAACCTCTACAAGTGGCATTGCTGCTGCTGCTGCTGGCTTGTTGTGCTGCAGCAGCTTCGTGAAGTGTATACGCAGCAGCTGCTGCAGCTCAGATCTATAACGCCCAAAACCAGACAGCAGCAGAGCCTCCTGCAGCAGCAACAGCAACAGCAGCAGCAACAGCAGCAGCAGCAGCAAGAGAAATATGCACACATACAGACGGGAAGATATGCAGCAGCATCAACACAAAGGCCACAAGCAGCAGCAGCAGCAGCAGCAGCAGCANAGCAGCAGCAGCAGCAGCAGCAGCAGCACTTCTACTACTAATATCAGTTGCAGCAGCAACAGCAGCAGCAGCAGCAGCAACAAATAGCAGCAAAACCAGCACCAGCAGCAACAACAACAACAGCAGCAACACCAGCAGCAGCAGCAACAGCAGCAGCAGCAGCACCAACAATAGCAGCAACACCAGCAGCAACAGCAGCAACAGCAACAGCAGCAACACCACCAGCAGCAACAGCAGCAGCAGCAGCAGCAACCCACCGGCTGCAGCTCGAGGTGTTTTCGAATGTGCAGCAAAGAAAATAATCGGGGCAGCAAATTCAGCAGCCAAACAGAAAACAGCAGCAGCAGCAGCAGCATCAGCACGTTGTGTGCACCAGGAGACAGATCTATATCAGATATCAAGCTGCTGCTGCTGCTGCTGCTGCTGCTGTTGCTGCTGCTGCTGCTGTTGACGTTGCTGTCGCTATCTGCAGCAGCAACTGTTTGCGCCCCTGTTGCTGCTGCTGCTGCTGCTGCTGCTGCTGCTGCGTCATCAGGCGCTGCAGCGGCTGCAGCAGTCCCGGTAGTAGACCGCAGCAGCAGCAGCAGCAGCAGCAGCTGGCACACCCTCCCCTTAGTCAATGAGACAGCAGCAGCAGCAACTGCTGCTACTGCAGCAGTTGCTGCTGCTGCTGCAGCA
>NW_013571699.1:19396-19515 GCF_000499745.2 Eimeria mitis | reverse complement strand
CATCAGCACGTTGTGTGCACCAGGAGACAGATCTATATCAGATATCAAGCTGCTGCTGCTGCTGCTGCTGTTGTTGCTGCTGCTGCTGCTGCTGTTGCTGTCGCTATCTGAAGCAACAG
>NW_013571699.1:17661-19144 GCF_000499745.2 Eimeria mitis | reverse complement strand
TGTTGACGTTGCTGTCGCTATCTGCAGCAGCAACTGTTTGCGCCCCTGTTGCTGCTGCTGCTGCTGCTGCGGCCATGATAGCGCAGTTGCTGCTGCAGCATCTGCCGCTGTGCTGCAGCAGCAACTCCGTAGACTTCCTTCGAAAGAAACTACAGACGAAGCCGTGTTGCTGCTGCAGGCACGTCAGCTGCAGCTGCAGCAGCAGCAGCAACAGGAGCAGCACGAGCAGCAGCAGCAGCTGCAGCAGCAGCAGCAGCAGGTGGCAGACAAGACTGCTCGGGGTATTTCGGTGGCTTTATTTACAGTTTAATGTGCTACAGACTCAAAAAAGAGAGCAGCAAACGCAGATATAGAAGCAACCACGCAGCAGCAGCAGCAGCAGCAGCAGCAACAGCAGCAGCAGCAGCAGCAGCAGCAACAGCAGCAGCCTGCTCCAACGGGCCCCAGGAAGGCTGGCATTCAAAGGCTGCAAGAAGGAAGGGTATTCACAAGCAAACCCTAAACCCTAAACCCTAAACCACAAACCCTAAACCCTAAACCCTAAACCCTCGATACAGCAGATGTGTTGACGAGGGTTTAGCTGTTTTCTCTGTCTTCAGCTCTGGGGGCCCCCCGGCCCCTCCTGGGGGCCCACACATGCTAAACCCTAAACCCTAAACCCTAAACCCTAAACCCTAAACCCTAATGAGTTCTTTATTTGCTGGCTGGGAAGATGCAAAGGGGGAGGGAGAAGGTGCAGATACACCGCAAAACCCCACAGTGTACACGGAGCTGCGCTTGAGGGTGAGCAGCAGCAGCAGCAGCAGCAGCAGCAGCAGCAGCGGCAGCAGCAGCAACAGCAGCAGTAGCAGCAGCAGCAGCAGCAGCAATCCTACAGCAGCAGTAGCAGCAGCAGAAGGTTGAGTATCAGCAGCAGCAGCAACAGGAGGCCGACGAAGCGGGAATCTACAAAACCCTAAACCCTAAACCCTAAACCCTTATATTTGTGTGTTTTGTTTTTTTAGGGTTTATTAAAAACACAAGAAGAGAGAGATAAGCTGCTGCAGCACTGCTGCAGCACAGCAGATGTACACTGTATAGGCAGCTGGACCGATATAACACTACAATCAGCTGTTCATGCTGCCGGTTAGGGTTTAGGGTTTAGGGTTTGGGGTTTAGGGTTTAGGGTTTGGGGTTTAGGGTTTGGGGTTTAGGGTTTTCATTATGAGCGCACTATTGCTGCTGCTTTTGTTCAGCTATCAGTGGATATCTTGCTGCTACTGCTGCTGCAGCAACTTCTGCTGCTGCTGCTGCTGCTGCTGCAACTGCTGCTGCTGCTGCTGCTGCTGCTGCTGCTGCTGCTGCAGGGTGCATGGATATGCGTAAGCGGGCGGAGACACCGCAGGAGGTGACCCTGCGGTGGTATGCCGAGCCAGTAGATATCAAAGACACGTGGTAAACCCTAAACCCTAAACCCTAAACCCTAAACCCTCAAACCCTAAAC
>NW_013571699.1:17145-17404 GCF_000499745.2 Eimeria mitis | reverse complement strand
CCACTAAACTTATATGCACCCAAACCACCCAGGCTATGCGGGGGGTTCTCAAGGCTCTAGGGTTTAGGTAGGGTTTAGGGTTTAGGGTTTAGGGTTCTAGGGTTTAGGGTTTTAGGGGTTAGGGGTTTGTCTAGGGTTTAGGGTTTACTGGGAATATCAAGGGTTTAGGGTTTAGGGTTTGTTTCTGTTTCTGTTTTTTAGGTTTTTTTTTTTTTTCTATATATAAAAATAAATATAAATATGTATATAAATAGAATTG
>NW_013571699.1:16782-16972 GCF_000499745.2 Eimeria mitis | reverse complement strand
CAGCAAGACATGTTGTCTTGCTGCTGCAGCAGCACTTTCTCGTAAGCTGCTGCTGCTGCTGCTGCTGCTGCGGCTGCTGCTGATGCTGCTGGCGCTGCTGCTGCTGCTGCTGTTGCTGTTGTTGTTGTTGCTGTTCCTGCTGCTGTTGCTGCTGCTGCCATTGCAGTTACTGTTGCTTCTGCTGAAGATA
>NW_013571699.1:16551-16628 GCF_000499745.2 Eimeria mitis | reverse complement strand
CTCCTTCTTTTGTTGCTGTCCTTGCTGCTGCTTCTGGTGTCGTTGCTGCTGCTGCCATTGCTGCTGCTGCGGCTGCA
>NW_013571699.1:16257-16451 GCF_000499745.2 Eimeria mitis | reverse complement strand
GCGCCCGCCTCAGCAGCGAAGCAGCAACAGCAGCAGCAGAAGCTGCTATTGCTGCTGTAGCAGATACACTTAAACCGTAAGGGGTCTCTGCTGCTGTTGCTCTTGCTGCTGCTGCTGCTGCTGTTGCTCTTGCTGCTGCTGCTGTTGCTGCTCCTTCTTTTGTTGCTGTCCTTGCTGCTGCTTCTGGTGTCGTT
>NW_013571699.1:16001-16157 GCF_000499745.2 Eimeria mitis | reverse complement strand
CCTAAACCCTAGAAATGTTTTATTGCAATGGTACTTTTTCTGTGTATTTTCACGTCCATTCCTTATAAACTCTAAACCCTAAACCCTAGTCTGTTGTTACCTTTTTTTTTCTTTCTGTCTCCCTTCTTATATAATAATAAACAGAATAATTAGGGT
>NW_013571699.1:15424-15901 GCF_000499745.2 Eimeria mitis | reverse complement strand
TGTATTTTCACGTCCATTCCTTATAAACCCTAAACCCTAAACCCTAAACCCTAAACCCTAGTCTGTTGTTCCCTCTTTTCTTTCTTTCTGTCTCTCTTATATAATAAACAGAATAATTAGGGTTTAGGGTTTAGGGTTTAGTGTGTGTATACAGCATACTATACTACCAAGATGAAGGGGTGCTGGTGGGGGGGCTGCATGCACGCAAAGCAGCAGAAACCACTAAACTTATATGCACCCAAACCACCCAGGCTATGCGGGGGGTTCTCAAGGCTCTAGGGTTTAGGTAAACACGAGGGTTTAGGGTTTAGGGTTTAGGGTTTTAGGGTTTACGGGTTGGGGGTTTGTCTAGGGTTTAGGGTTTACTGGGAATATCAAGGGTTTAGGGTTTAGGGTTTGTTTCTGTCTCTGTTTTTTAGGGTTTTTTCCTCTTTTTTTCTATATAAATATAAATATAAATATGTATATAAATAGAAT
>NW_013571699.1:14955-15257 GCF_000499745.2 Eimeria mitis | reverse complement strand
CAGCAAGACATGTTGTCTTGCTGCTGCAGCAGCACTTTCTCGTAAGCTGCTGCTGCTGCTGCTGCTGCTGTTGCTGCTGCTGCTGCTGCTGATGGTAGTGGTGGTGGTGGTGCTGCTGCTGCTGTTGTTGTTGCTGTTGTTGTTCCTGCTGCTGCTGCTGCTGTTGCTGCCGCTGCCATTGCAGTTCCTGTTGCTTCTGCTGCAGATACTGGTTATGCTCTTGCCGCTGCTGCCGCTGCTGCTAATGCTGCTGCCGCTGCTGCTGCTGCTGCTGCTGCTGCTGCTGCAGGACCCCCAGCACA
>NW_013571699.1:14520-14855 GCF_000499745.2 Eimeria mitis | reverse complement strand
TGCTGCTGCTGCTGCTGCTGCTGCTGCAGGACCCCCAGCACACGCAGCCTCTGTGGGGGGAGAATAGCTGCTGGCTGGTTGAGCTGCGCGCCCGCCTCAGCAGCGAAGCAGCAACAGCAGCAGCAGAAGCTGCTATTGCTGCTGTAGCAGATACACTCAAACCGTAAGGGGTCTCTGCTGCTGCTGCTGCTGCTGCTGCTGCTGTTGCTCTTGCTGCTGTTGCTGCTCCTTCTTTTGTTGCTGTCCTTGCTGCTGCTTCTGGTGTCGTTGCTGCTGCTGCCATTGCTGCTGCTGCTGCAGCTGCAGCTGCTGCCATTGCTGCTGCTGCAGCTGCT
>NW_013571699.1:13711-14420 GCF_000499745.2 Eimeria mitis | reverse complement strand
CTGCCATTGCTGCTGCTGCAGCAGCAGCTGCTGCTGCTGCAGCATGCATGCATTTATTTTGTTTTTTTTTGTTTAGATTGGTGAACCTACGGAAGGTCGACCCAAAAGACTACGCAGATGCCGAAGCAAGAGCGATGCGTGCTGCTGCTGCATGAAGTGCTGCAGCAGCAGCAGCAGCACCAGCTGCAGCAGCAGCAGCACCAGCTGCAGCAGCAGGACCAGCAGCAGCAGCAGCTGCTGCAGCAACAGGAGCTGCTAGAGCAGGAGGAGCTGCAGCAGCAGGAGCTGCAGCAGCTGGAGCTGCAGCAGCAGGAGCTACAGCAGCAGCACATGCGCGGCGCTGCAGCATGAAAACCTGCAGCAGCAGCTGTTGCTGCTGCTGCAGCATGAAGCACTGCAGCAGCAGCAGCAGCAGCATCTGCTGCCGTAGCTATTAGTTTTAAACCTAATTTTGTGTCTGCAGCAGCAGCAGCAGCAGCAGCAGCACCTGCTGCTGCTGCTGCTGCTGCACAAACCTTTGAACAACAAATTGAATTGCTAGGGATTGCTGCCTCCATTGCTGCTGCTGCTGCTGCTGCTGCTGCTGCTGCTGCTGCTGCTGCTGCTGCTGCTGAGGGTCTCTGCAATCGCGTGTAGTGTTTCTCTCGCCTGCTGCTGCTGCTGCTGCACGGCTGCTGCCCACTGCGCTGCTTCCTCTCCCAGCTGCTGT
>NW_013571699.1:12827-13611 GCF_000499745.2 Eimeria mitis | reverse complement strand
CTACGCAGATGCCGAAGCAAGAGCGATGCGTGCTGCTGCTGCATGAAGTGCTGCAGCAGCAGCAGCAGCAGCAGCACCAGCTGCAGCAGCAGCAGCAGCAGCAGCACCAGCAGCAGCTGCTGCAGCAACAGGAGCTGCTGGAGCAGGATGAGCTGCAGCAGCAGGAGCTGCAGCAGCAGCACATACGCGCCGCTGCAGCATGAAAACCTGCAGCAGTAGCTGTTGCTGCTGCTGCAGCATGAAGCACTGCAGCAGCAGCAGCAGCATCTGCTGCTGTAGCTATTAGTTTTAAACCTAATTTTGTGTCTGCAGCAGCAGCAGCAGCAGCAGCACCTGCTGCTGCTGCTGCTGCTGCACAAACCTTTGAACAACAAATTGAATTGCTAGGGATTGCTGCCTCCATTGCTGCTGCTGCTGCTGCTGCTGCTGCTGCTGCTGCTGCTGCTGCTGCTGCTGCTGCTGCTGCTGCTGCTGAGGGTCTCTGCAATCGCGTGTAGTGTTTCTCTCGCCTGCTGCTGCTGCTGCTGCACAGCTGCTGCCCACTGCGCTGCTTCGTCTTCCATCTGCTGCCTTTGCTCCGCATACACCTCGTGCTGCAGCAGCAGCTGCTGCTGCTGCTGCTGTCCTTGCTGCTGTTGCTGCTGCTGCTGCTGCTGCTGGTGCTGTTGCTGTTGCTGCAGCGGCAGTTCCGCTTTCTCTATCCATGGGGAATTCGATGGTGCTGCAGCAGCTGCAGCAGCAGCTGCTGCAGCAGGTGCTGCGGGTGCAGCTTTTGCTGCAGCAG
>NW_013571699.1:12176-12727 GCF_000499745.2 Eimeria mitis | reverse complement strand
ACACCTCGTGCTGCAGCAGCAGCTGCTGCTGCTGCTGCTGTCCTTGCTGCTGTTGCTGCTGCTGCTGCTGTTGCTGTTGCTGTTGCTGCAGCGGCAGTTCCGCTTTCTCTACCCATGGGGAATTCGATGGTGCTGCAGCAGCTGCAGCAGCAGCTGCTGCAGCAGGTGCTGCGGGTGCAGCTTTTGCTGCAGCAGCAGCAGCAGCTGCTGCTGCTGCTGGCGATTCTGCTGCTTCTGCTGCTGCTTCTACTGCCATCACATACAGGCGTTGCAGCAGCAGCAGCCTTAAGCTTTGCGGCTGAGTCACCGCTGCGTTTGCTGCTGCTGCTGCTGCTGCTGCTGCTGCTGCTTCACCTTCTGCATGCACTCTGTTAGCCTGGCTGCCGCGCCGCGACTCGTAAGCCCCAGTCAGACTGATAGCCTGCAGCAGCAGCAGCAGCAGCAGCAACAGCAGCAGCAGGCATACGTATCCAAGAAGAGAAGCAGCAGCATCGGGGTTGCAGCAGCAGCAGCAACAGCAGCAACACCAGCAGCAGCAGCAGCAGCAGCAA
>NW_013571699.1:11607-12076 GCF_000499745.2 Eimeria mitis | reverse complement strand
TTAGCCTGGCTGCCGCGCCGCGACTCGTAAGCCCCAGTCAGACTGATAGCCTGCAGCAGCAGCAGCAGCAACAGCAGCAGGCTTACGTATCCAAGAAGAGAAGCAGCAGCATGGGGGTTGCAGCAGCAGCAGCAACAGCAGCAACACCAGCAGCAGCAGCAGCAGCAACAACAGCAGCAACACCAGCAGCAGCAGCAGCAGCAGCAACAGCAGCAGCAGCAGGCTTACGTATCCAAGAAGAGAAGCAGCACCATCGGGGTTGCAGCAGCAGCAGCAACAGCAGCAACACCAGCAGCAGCAGCATCAGCAGCAACAGCAGCAGCAGCAGGCGTACGTATCCAAGAAGAGCAGCAGCAGCATCGGGGTTGCAGCAGCAGAAGCAACACCAGCAGCAGCAACACCAGCAGCAGCAACAGCAGCAGCAGCAGCAGCAGCAACAGCAGCAGCAGCAGGCGTACGTATCCAAGAA
>NW_013571699.1:10929-11200 GCF_000499745.2 Eimeria mitis | reverse complement strand
AGCAACAGCAGCAACAGCAACAGCAACAGCAGCAGCAGCAACAGCAGCAGCAGCAACAGCAGCAGCAGCAAGATGCAGACAGACAACAGGCGTGAATTTAAGTGGAGCAGCAGCAACAGCGGTTTCAGCAGCAAAGCATAATCTGCGTTCAGGTCCTGCAGCAGCAGCAGCAGCTTCTGCTGCTGCAGCAGCAGCAGCAGTAGCAGCAGCAGTGACATCATCAGCAGCAGTAGTAGCAGCTGCTACATCAGCAGCAGCAGCAGCAGCACGA
>NW_013571699.1:10336-10829 GCF_000499745.2 Eimeria mitis | reverse complement strand
AGGTGTCTGCATGCTGCTGCATCTGCTTCAGCATGCTGCAGCAATGGAGTTGCTGCTGCTGCTGCTGCTGTTGCTGCTGTTGCTGCTGTTGCTGCTGCTGCTGCTGCTTCGGTTGTCCTGCTGCAGCGCAGCTGCTGCAGCTCGTATAAAGAATCATGGGGAGAAGCAGCAGCAGCAAAAGGGCAGCCCGTCAGCTGCGCGAGCTGTGCTGCTGCTTGTAGAGCAGCAGCAGCAGCAGCAGCAGCAGCAGCAAAGCGACCCACCCGCAGCAGACAAACAGCAAGATTTGAAAAATACTGAGGCAGCTCCGGGCAGCCCCCGGGTGTATCCGCAGCAGCAGCAGCAGCAGCAGCAGCAGCTGCTGCTGCTGCTGCAGCAGGAGAAGCAGCACCAGAAGCAGCACAAACCGTCCTCTCTAACCACCGCAGCGCGCTCTTGAAACTGAGGCAGCAACAGCAACAGTAGCAGCAGCAGCAACAGCAACAGCAGCAGC
>NW_013571699.1:9463-10236 GCF_000499745.2 Eimeria mitis | reverse complement strand
GTAGAGCAGCAGCAGCAGCAGCAGCAGCAGCAGCAAAGCGACCCACCCGCAGCAGACAAACAGCAAGATTCGAAAAATACTGAGGCAGCTCCGGACAGCCCCCGGGTGTATCCGCAGCAGCAGCAGCAGCAGCAGCAGCAGCTGCTGCTGCTGCTGCAGCAGGTGAAGCAGCACCAGAAGCAGCACAAACCGTCCTCTCTAACCACCGCAGCGCGCTCTTGAAACTGATGCAGCAACCAACAGAAGCAGCAGCAGCAACAGCAACAGCAGCAGCAGCAGCAACAGCAGCAACAGCAGCAACAGCAACAGCAACAGCAACAGCAGCAGCAGCAACGGCAGCAGCAGCAACAGCAGCAGCAGCAGGATGCAGACAGACAACAGGTGTGAATTTAAGTGGAGCAGCAGCAACAGCAGTTTCAGCAGCAAATCATAATCTGCGTTCAGATCCTGCTGCAGCAGCAGCAGCAGAAGCAGCAGCAGCAGCAGCAGTGACTTCATCAGCAGCAGTAGTAGCAGCTGCTACATCAGCAGCAGCAGCAGCAGCGCGGGAACTCACTTCTTTGCTGCTGCTGCAAGCGCCCCCAATTCATTCAGCAGCAATGCACAACTCGGACGCAGCTCCCTGCAGCAGCAGCAGCAGCAGCAGCAGCAGCAGCAACACAGCATGCGCTCCTGGCAACAGTAGCAGCAGCAGCAGCAGCAGCAACAGCAGCAGCAGCAACAGCAGCAGCAGCTTCGCCGTCTTTGGCTACAGCAGCAGCTGGAGTCGTAGC
>NW_013571699.1:9129-9212 GCF_000499745.2 Eimeria mitis | reverse complement strand
ACGAGACAGCAGCAGCAATCCATCAGCTGCAGCAGCAACAGCAACTGTAGCAGCAACAGCAGCAGCAGCAGCAGCAGCAGCAA
>NW_013571699.1:8772-9029 GCF_000499745.2 Eimeria mitis | reverse complement strand
ACGAGACAGCAGCAGCAATCCATCAGCTGCAGCAGCAACAGCAACTGTAGCAGCAACAGCAGCAGCAGCAACAGCAGCAGCAGCAGCAGCAGCAGCTTACAACGCGCGGTGTATATACACTGCAGCAGCAGCACCACACTTTTGCTGCAGCACTTCTGAGCTCGCCGTTCGTTGCTTCCCCAAGTGCATGCGAGCAAGCAGAAGCAGAGCGTCGCTGCAGCTGCAGCAGCAGCAACAAAAGCAGCAGCAGCAACAAA
>NW_013571699.1:8542-8672 GCF_000499745.2 Eimeria mitis | reverse complement strand
ATATACACTGCAGCAGCAGCACCACACTTTTGCTGCAGCACTTCTGAGCTCGCCGTTCGTTGCTTCCCCATGTGCATGCGAGCAAGCAGAAGCAAAGCGTCGCTGCAGCTGCAGCAGCAGCAACAAAAGC
>NW_013571699.1:6097-6442 GCF_000499745.2 Eimeria mitis | reverse complement strand
GCTGTTTCTCCTTCTGCTGCTGTTGCTGCTTCTGTTGCGGTTTCTGGTGCTGCTGCTGTTGCTGCTGCTGCTGCTGTTGCTGCTGCTGCTGCTGCTGCTGCTGCATACCTTGAGAAGGCAAGGCCACAGCTGCTGTAGACAGCAGGCAGCGGCAGCTGCTGCAGCATCGCCATTGCACCAGAAATCTGCAGCAGCAGCAACAGCAGCAGCAGCAGCAGCAGCGGCAACAGCAGCGGCAGCGGCAGCAACAGCAGCAGCAGCAAGCGTTGGTTGCATCCCGGCATGGACAGAGTTCATGCAGCACAAACTGCTGTTTCTTCTGTTGCACATCTGTTGCTGCTGCTG
>NW_013571699.1:5719-5997 GCF_000499745.2 Eimeria mitis | reverse complement strand
AGCAGCAACAGCAGCAGCAGCAGCAGCAGCGGCAACAGCAGCGGCAGCGGCAGCAACAGCAGCAGCAGCAGCAGCAGCAAGCGTTGGTTGCATCCCGGCATGGATAGAGTTCATGCAGCACAAACTGCTGTTTCTTCTGTTGCACGTTTGTTGTTGTTGCTGCTGCTGCTGCTGTTGCTGCTGCTGCTGCTGTTGCTGTTGCTGCTGCTGTTGCTGCTGCTGCTGCTGCTTACAGTGAGTTGCGAGAGGCGCATAGGTTTGCTGCTGCGGGGTCCGAG
>NW_013571699.1:5427-5619 GCF_000499745.2 Eimeria mitis | reverse complement strand
GCTGCTGTAGACAGCAGGCAGCGGCAGCTGCTGCAGCATCGCCATTGCACCAGAAATCTGCAGCAGCAGCCACCTGCACCATACAACCCAAGACAAACGCATCCTGCTGCTGCTGCTGCTGCTGCTGCTGCTGCTGCAGCACAGAATTGATAGGGTTTAGGGTTTTATGTTTAGGGTTTAGGGTTTATGGTG
>NW_013571699.1:3197-3513 GCF_000499745.2 Eimeria mitis | reverse complement strand
CAGCAGCACCAGCTGCGGGTTTGCTGCTGTCTGCTGCTCCGCGTGCCGCTGCAGCAGCTGCAGCAGATCGCTGTGTCTCCCTAGGGCGTGCTGCAGCCATAAAGCAGCAAAAAACCACTTGCTGCTGCTGCTGCTGCTGCTGCTGCTGCTGTTGTAGCTGCTGCTGCTGCGGCCGCTAGGGTTGCGCCTTCTGCGTCTGCGGTTGCTGCTGCTGCTGCCGCCTCTGTTGCTGCTGCTGCTGCTACTCCCCCTTCTGCTGCTGCTGCTGCTGCTACTCTGCCTTCTGCTGCTGCGGCTACTCTCCCTTCTGCTGCTG
>NW_013571699.1:1918-3097 GCF_000499745.2 Eimeria mitis | reverse complement strand
GCTGCTGCTGCTGCTGCTGCTGCTGCTGCTGCTGCTTACCAGTGCATGCGCCTTCAGCAGCACCAGCTGCGGGTTTGCTGCTGTCTGCTGCTCCGCGTGCCGCTGCAGCAGCTGCAGCAGATCGTTGTGTCTACCTAGGGCGTGCTGCAGCCATAAAGCAGCAAAAAACCACTTGCTGCTGCTGCTGCTGCTGCTGTTGTAGGTGCGGCTGCTGCGGCCGCTAGGGTTGCGCCTTCTGCGCCTGCGGTTGCTGCTGCTGCTGCCGCCTCTGTTGCTGCTGCTGCTGCTACTCTGCCTTCTGCTGCTGCTGCTGCTGTTACTCTGCCTTCTGCTGCTGCTGCTGCTGCTGCTCCTGCTGCTGCTGCTGCTGCTGCTGCTGTTGGATAAGCTGTGACGACAAACAAGCGAGCGCAGTTGCTGCAGCGGCTCAGATGAATCTGCAGCAGCAGCAGCAGCTGCTGCTGCTGCTGCTGTGGTGGGTGAAGCAGCAGCAGTTGCTGCTGCTGCTGCAGCGTTGCTGCTGCCTTGTGACGGGTCCTCCAGCTCTTGCTGCTGCTGCTGCTGCTGCTGCACCTGCCGCAGCAAACGCTGCATCGAAGGCGAGCGAATGGGGTGCTGCTGCTGCAGCAACTGCTGCTGCTGCTGCTGCTGCTGCTGCTGTGCGGGGTCTGGGGCCCCTAGCAGCAGCAGCATGTCTGCTGCTGCTGCTTCGCAGCAGCAGCAAACTGACAGCAACTCATCTATCCACTCTCCTGCTGTGTCTTCAGCTGTTGCTGCTGCTTCGATCTGCTGCAGCAGCTGCACGTCTTGCTGCTGCTGCAGCTCATGCTGCAGCAGCTGCTGCACTAGCTGCTGCGCCTCAGAATCCTGCTGCTGCTGCTGCTGCTGCTGCTGCTGCTGCTGCTGCTGCTGCTGCTGCTGCTGGTCAGCCTGCTGCAGCAGCAACAACGCTTGTACTAGAAGGTCCTGCTGCTGCTGCTGCTGCTGCTGAGCGCAGATCCCGCGAGCTTCCAGCAGCAGACTCTGAGGGGCAGATACATTGTTGCTGCTGCTGCTGCTGCTGCTGCTGCTGCGACAGCTGCCGCAGCGCCTGCTGCTCCTTTTGCTGCTGCTGTGATATGTTGAGGGGTCTAGGGGGTCTGGCAGCAGCGGGCAGAAGGGGTAGTCTATGGAAAACTG
>NW_013571699.1:1639-1818 GCF_000499745.2 Eimeria mitis | reverse complement strand
CGAGCTTCCAGCAGCAGACTCTGAGGGGCAGATACATTGTTGCTGCTGCTGCTGCTGCTGCTGCTGCTGCTGCTGCGGCAGCTGCCGCAGCGCCTGCTGCTCCTTTTGCTGCTGCTGTGATATGTTGAGGGGTCTAGGGGGTCAGGCAGCAGCGGGCAGAAGGGGTAGTCTATGGAAAA
>NW_013571699.1:1415-1580 GCF_000499745.2 Eimeria mitis | reverse complement strand
GCTGCTGCTGCTGCTGCTGCTGCTGCTGCTGTTGCTGCTGCTGCTGCTGTTGCTGCTGCTGCTGTTGCTGTGGCTGTTGTGTGTGCTGCTGCAGTAGCTGCTGCTGCAGCTGCTGCAGTAGCTGCTGCTGTCGCTGCTGCTGGTCAGCTGATGCCCCCGGGTACG
>NW_013571699.1:1044-1315 GCF_000499745.2 Eimeria mitis | reverse complement strand
CCTCCCCTGCTTCCAGCAGCAACCGCTGAATAGGTGTAAGCGGAAACATCCTGCTGCTGCTGCTGCTGCTGCTGCTGCTGCTGCTGTTGCTGCTGCTGCTGCTGCTGTTGCTGTGGCTGTTGTGTGTGCTGCTGCAGCCGGTGCTGCTGCAGCTGCTGCAGTAGCTGCTGCTGTCGCTGCTGCTGGTCAGCTGGTGCCCCCGGGTACAGAGGCAGAGAAGGCTTGCTGCAGCTCCGCAGCAGCAGCAGCAGCAAGAGCAGCAACAGCAGCA
>NW_013571699.1:405-944 GCF_000499745.2 Eimeria mitis | reverse complement strand
GTTGCTGCTGGCACCTCCTCCCCTGCTTCCAGCAGCAACCGCTGAATAGGTGTAAGCGGAAACATCCTGCAGCTGCTGCTGCTGCTCTTGCTGCTGCTTCAGAATTCTGGGGGGCTGCAGCCGCTGCTCTGCCTTCCTGCTGCCGCTTCTGCTGCTGCTGCTCCTCCTCACCAGCAGGAGTGTGTTGAGGCATTAGCAGCAGCAGCAGCTGCTGCTGCAGCCGCTGCAGCAGCTGCTGCTCATACACGTTTGCTCTTGCTGCTGCTGCTGCTGCTGCTGCCTTGGTACTGCTGCCGCTGCGGCGCTTGTCTTCTAGTCAAAGCCGCTGCTGGCAGCAGCAGCAGCAGCAGCAGCAGCAGCAAACAAATCCTGAAGGGAACAATCGATCCTAGATTGCTGCTGCTGCGTGTGTGTGAGATAGCAGCAGCAGCAGCAGCAGCAGCAACAGCAGCAGCAGCAACTCAACTGGTGGGGTCGCTCTTTGGGGCTGCCTCCGACCGCTGCTGCTGCTGCTGCTGCTGCTGCTGTTGCTGCTGCTG
>NW_013571699.1:0-138 GCF_000499745.2 Eimeria mitis | reverse complement strand
GTATTCTTAGTTGGAGCAGCGGCGGCAGCTGCTGCAGAGAATTTGCTCTTTCTGCTGCTGCTGCTGCTTTAGCTGCTGCATGCTGCTGAACAGAAAACGAGCAGCAGCTTATACCACTGCTGCAGTAGAAGCAGCAGC
>NW_013571698.1:5748-6119 GCF_000499745.2 Eimeria mitis | reverse complement strand
CGAGTGTCAAGAATGCGAGGGCTGGCGATGTCGTGGTGCGTGCCTGGACCTATACCGCACGTCACCGTGAAACAACGGCATACGTTCTACGGACAATACGTGATAATGCTAGTTATATCTCATGATGGATTGCTGGAGCTCGCTATCTGGCTCGTATCAGAAAGTGCGCGCGGCTGCGTGGGGAGTGCACGACATTTGCCAGCAGCACTAGGGTGTGGAAGCGCGAGTATAATTAGGATTGGCATTGCTTGAGTGACAAGTGAAGAGTGTGGAACGCTGCATCAGCTGTTGACGCCTGTATGATGTTGATATCTGCGCGATGCTAGCTCTGCAGGAGACGAGCACAGAGCCATTCAGCGTACGATGGATAA
>NW_013571698.1:0-5685 GCF_000499745.2 Eimeria mitis | reverse complement strand
CTTGTAACATTTTGAGGGGGGCTATTTTAGTTGCAGAAAACGCTGACTTGGCCAAGCTTGATGCACTGGCAGTTGGTGACTCTGGAAAAGCTCATGTTGGAGTGAGTCTAAATATGCATCCCTCCATTAAGCATCAAACCAGCTGCATTCCTGTGTCATGTGCGACAGGCGAGGTTCAGTAATATCCATTCGCTGGCACTGTTCAATACGCCTACACAGCATGGCAGCCTCTTTTGCGGGCCTGGTTAACCAAAGCAACACTACAAACATCCACTCGAGGAAGATCGGCATCGGCACTAACAATTTCTCTGGAGTGTAGTTCGTAAGCGGAGTACCACTGTTCGCCGCACTGCCCCATCATCTGGCCTTCGCTGTTTTTCCCACCAGAGCTTGGAGCTTTTGTTCGGATTTTCGCTTGAATAGTGGGGCTGTTTAATGTCATTGTTGAATAAAAATAATGATAATAATGATGACGCTGACAATAAACGGAAAAAGTAGGAGGCTTAATTATGCTGAGTCTATTCCCCCGTCAAATTCCCCTGTGTCCTGTTGGTTTGTATCTTCAGTATACGGGAAGGAGGCGGTTTTGTATACTATAATCATCAAGATTCTCCTGTTGCAGCACAACCACTGCATCTGTCCAGCGCCGACGGTTCATAAAGAAGCAAAGCGTTCATCTTCTGAAACGTAGTGTCTGCGTGGTAGTAGAGTGTGCTGATGAGTGATAGATGAATGCAGCCTCATGGAAGGATGAGGGAACGCCAGCGGTCAGGGGAGTGCCGTGAAGTCGTTGAGCCAACTGGTGGCGCTTTATACAGGAGCGTGCTCAGCCGTTTTCAGTTGCTTCCATCAGCGGGAACAGCATGATACACATACTGCTAAATTCGTTCGAAATGTCGCCATATCTCCAGTTGTTACGTGCAAAAAGTTATGTCAGCCTGAACGAAATCCACAGGTGGTGCATGGTCCCGCATATGCAAACAAAACGGAGAATTGGAATCGGAATACTTCTGGCGTATAGGAGAACGCTCACTTCCAAGGCTGTTCACACGAGACCGACCTTGGATGCGTGGACAAAGGGGGTGAGTTGCAAAGGCATTTATTCGACAACCAGTGACATGGAAGATGAATGATTTTGAGATGACGGGTCTACAGGCGCACCGTGGCATCCGATCCTTATATATTGCCTTCGATGTATCGTAGGCTGCGAAAACACGCATGAGGCCAGTTAGCAGCAATCAGAGGGGCAAGGTATACGGGAAACATCTTTGGAAGGTTAACAAAAGCCAGTCACTGCATAAAGTACACAAACGCGTAGGCTCGCCTCTGTCACTGAAGCACAGCCCTAAGTGTGGGAACTAGAGTAGCAAATGTCACAATTCTCGAGAAAAACGCGAGCTTGGGGACTTTCTCGAGTGTCCGCAGGGTTTCAACTGCTAGCAGAAATGGCGCCTGCACTTGCTTATACTTTTATTGCCTCAGGGAGGCACCATTTCGTAGAAGCAATTTACACTGACATTGAATGAGGGAAATGATATCTTAACAGAAAGTTCGTGGAGCGATGCTGCTTGGGCGTAGGGCTAGGGTGACTTCCCCCCGTCGTGCCTTGTTCTGGACGCGCGTAGAAAAGCACGGAGCAATGGGGATTCACTTACATACGAGCACGACCGCGCGATTCACTGGAAGGAGCAGTTAAGGTACATAGAGAACAGAGCAAAAACAGCTGCTGCAATTCGACCAACCCAAGAAAACTTCAGATTGCTCTTAACGAATACATCCAGGCTGCTTTTCACCAGGTGAGTATTAGAATCGCATGCGCATGCAGTGTGATTCATGCTGACTTCTGTATGAGGGATCGAAATACTCAAGCAGACTGTAAGCGCCGTCGGGAGGAAGCGTTAATGCGCACTGGAACGCTTGCTCAGCCCCTCTCGTGTTTACAGGCGTATAATCCGTTAAGGTTTTTCACGATAGAGCAACGGTGTGAGACTGGATATTCGTTGATATTGAAGGAAGCTGTCATTCCCGGGCATACGTGCAATTTAATGCTATTTAAGGGAGTGGAAAGGATGCTCAGAGGCCAGCGCAACGCAGAGCGAATCTACGTCCCCGTATAGCTTAGCCCCTCTTTGTTACTGATTCATGGATTCCACGCACTTTATGGAAAGCTTACCTAGATTTGCGGACAGGCCGTCCTCATCAGTAGCTAGGCTGACAATATACCAGTTGAGCAGGACAAACTAATTTCTCCACAATGGGTTAGTGAATGCTTTTGTCCCTTCCATCCCATAGTATATTCAAGCTATGAATATGCTATGGACTGCAAGCGGCAATACCTTGAATATGCCCGTAGTATATTCAAGCTATGTGGATCTTGCGCCGTGTATTCACAATCATCTAGGTATCATCCTTGCAGAGGCCCTCGATAAAGGCGTCTCCCTTTTACTATTAATAAGAGACTTTAAGCTGTTTTCTCAACCCACTGCCTAGCTTTCAAGAATGCGTGCGTTGCCTTCCTATTTATAGCGGGTGCTGGGCGCAGTGCACTGGCAGAGAATATTGCTCTTGTGCGTATACGGGTACCTACGCTGCCATAGAGCCGAGGATATGCAACTTGCCTGACGGCATCCTATGGTGATGCCCTGCATCTCGGATCTTCGTTTTCGGTGGAACACAATGGTTGTTATATCTCTCTGTTTGGCGCTTGGTTCTGTAGCGCACGTGTTCTACCACCATTGGCGTACATTCGTATTTGTTTTGCTTGCTTATGGTCGCCGTCCATGCTGCGCACGCATCTCACCCAGCCACGAATGAGAAACGGCTAGCTGTATGCATGATTTTGCCGTTATCCTTATTCTAGTGCCGCTGCTTTTCGATTCCACGACCTCATGGCAGTTGCACTCAGGCGTTTCGCGCACTGTGAATTGTGTATTTGCTTGTAACGCTCAACACAGAAAGTTCGTCGTGGCCATATCTTCTCCGGCAGAAGCATTGAAGGGCGGCCTCCTGGTGTGCTCCGAGATGAAAGTACGGATGATACAGGACTCCGACAAGCTCAGACGATGTCTCGTCGCTGGCCGATGCAAGCTTCGCGGTGCAATGCATCTCTGCCCGTCATTGGGTGGGCGATAAGATGGGCGCACGGATAAAGACCCTCGTACAACTTGACAGTGCATGTTTAAAATCACTGCGACATGGCGCTTGTAATTCTATCGTGAAAGCGAGGAAATATGGACAGTAACTAACCTGGCGACAGACGCCACCTGTCTCATAACATCACCTGGGCTGGTGGTTTGCACACATTTCTTATGCTCAGTGAACTACTGTTCTCGATCGTGACAAGAATTGACTGTTCGCTTATAATGAATATGAATATGGATGGTTGTGGTGCATTTTCTTTGACGTATCGCAACAGTGCAGCGCTGCCTATTCGGCATTGCTTATTTCAGCTCGCCCGCGGTGTGTTCCAATTCAGAGGGTGCGTTGCTTCCGCAGCAGCCATTGCCTCCTGATTGTGGCTAGGATTCGGCACTGATGTGATTCAGTGTATGTTGCTGACTTTGAGGAAACCTTAGATGGGACTCACGCTGCTATTAGTCCATACTACTCTTCGATGCGCGAGAAACTATGCCCTCCACAAGGTGCCCCTGTCTGCGCGTACTTCGTAAAATGCCAGGATGGCTACTCATCTCAAAGTGGACGAAACGTCGCTTTTGTAACCCTCAGTATATCCCTTTGCTGTTTCGCAGTGTTTTTTCTACCCTCCCGCTCGTGTGGAAACATTCGGAGTCTTCCTGAACACGTCTAAGTTCCTGTTCATACAAAATCGCAAATTCCTTTTGTTTCTCATGTTTCTCACATATAGAAAGGCGTAGAGAAGCACATAATCTATGCTCAGGTCTAGGGCCTATCAACGTGATGAATATCCTGCTCAAGCGACACGGTTACAAAACGGAGGACCGCAGGAGATGAAGGCTTGACACTGCAATGCAGCACACTTCGGGATATGGTGCCAAGCTTCTCTGTTGCCTTAATAATAATACTTGTGTGGGTGCTTGTGACGTTACTGTGGATGATTTTCTCGTGAATAATTGAAAACCAGGAGATGCGCCGTCGCATTGGTCAGGCTGATGCAGGCGGTGCACTGGTATGTCGCTGCAAAATATACCAGCATCACTTCCACTCGTCATGCGACGCTGGTATGACACGCTTGAGCCTTTTAAGACATACCAAAGCACTTAGTGCACGAGTTTTTGCTGAGTTTCAGAAAGTACGTTATCGTGCTAGTTGACTCAAAACAAGAATGTGCTTGCCCCAGCTAAGCAAGGCAGAAAGTGGCTGCCAGCTGGAATGACAAACGAGCGCTCCAAGTCAAGCTCCATATTCTGAAAAGCCCTTTAAAAGTACTGCCTGCAGCAACCGGGAAGTTGCTTTAACCCTGAGAATAAGCCAACTCAACACACTCAGGCACTTAGCCATTCCGCGGCGTTGCCGAAAAGTGTTTTATGGCACGTGCTCGCTAGTTGCGGAGTTGTAGCAACATAGCATGCGCTCTGCCGTCAACATGTAATGGTTGGTTGAAGCAATTCCGTTGAAGTAGCAAGGGCACTTTCGCGTGCACTCGCCCCTTTACTTCTAGCCGAATGGGGCCAGGTATTGTTTTGCGGGCGAGTTTCTGGTTAAATTATTAAGACTTTACGTTACTTGTAGGCTACTCTACCTAAGAAATAACCAAATATGTTGACAACAACGAATAAAACCGGCATGGCAAAGTTGTATCGTTTGCTTTCAGCCAAAGCGAATGGCCCTCGGGGATGACGGCTCAAGTAACCAAACACGGGGCTTTTTTTTTTAAAGCATTTCCTGTCAGCCTCAGCAACACAGCACGCTTAAGTCGAGACTGGGTCAGACGCCAGCCTTCAGAAGGATTGTTCCGGTTAGACGGTTTTTACCCGTCGCTTTGTCTTTCCTGCAGACGACTTTAATTTCACAGCATCGGCCCATTGCTAGCCACCAGAGAGCAGAGCTGTGTAGCATGCTGTAATTTGCGCAGAACTTTCCGCGTCCTCTTCATCATTAGTAAGTACGTTATCCAGGTTGTCAGTAGTGCTCATACACTACTGCAGCTTCCGCTCCACGACCTGGCTGCCGCTTGTTCACTCCACGAGCGAACAGCGACGCCAGACTCCAAGCATCAGCTGTTTGCATTTACTGTCCGCTTACGGCCCTGCAGCAATCCCAACAACCGTCTTCTTCCTTCCCCAATCCGAAAATCGTTGGCTTGAGCTTTACGGTGAATACTCTAGACCTTTACGCTTCAGCGTTTAGTCTTTAGCCTTTAGGGTTAAGCTTTAGGGTTTAGGGTTTAGGGTTTAGGGTTTTAGGTATAGGGTTTAGGGTTTAGGTTTTAGGGTCTAGGGTTTTGGGTTTAGGGTTTAGGGTTTAGGGTTTAGGGTTTAGGGTTTAGGGTTTAGGGTTTAGGGTTTAGGGTTTTAGGGTTTAGGGTTTAGGGTTTAGGGTTTAGGGTTTAGGGTTTATGGTTTAGGGTTTATGGTTTAGGGTTTAGGGTTTTAAGGTTTAGGGTTTATGGTTTAGGTTTTAGGGTTTAGGGTTTAGGTTTAGGGTTTAGGGTCTAGGGTTTAGGGTTTAGGGTTTAGGGTTTAGGGTTTAGGGTTTAGGGTTTAG
>NW_013571697.1:5663-6123 GCF_000499745.2 Eimeria mitis | reverse complement strand
ATCGGCAAAGCGCCTCACCGTAGTGCGCTGCTACCAATGAACAGCACGGGGGCAGCCAAACCGACTCTCACTTCTTATACTGCAACTCCAAACATTTGCAAGCATTCACAAACATATCCATACCTCTGCCCACGCAGCCGGGACGAGGCAGTTAGCGCAGCCACGCTGAGCAAGCCTGCTCCCCTCCAACAACGCACTTCCTGGACCCGCCCACCCATTACTAGCAATCGCGCTGGCCGACACTACTACTACGCGGTCGGCACAAACCACCGCGCAGTCGCACCTGAGACAAGCCACCTTTTGCACTGCACACGCACTCCGTCTCCTCTTCGCACGGACTGCTTGTTCTCCCCGATTCCTCCGTCACGCAAGCGCGCATCGCACCGCTCAACTACCCCAACCAGTTAGTATCGCGCAAGCTACCGGATGAACAAAAACGAGCTCCGACTCCTTCCCGCAG
>NW_013571697.1:5219-5623 GCF_000499745.2 Eimeria mitis | reverse complement strand
ATGCACCCAAACACATACGCATTCATGCGTGCCACCAAACTGCATAGCGCGGAACAGTTCGCGCAACCGCCCCGAGCAGATCCAACTGCGTTCTGAAAGACGCACTTGCTGCGCAATACAGCTCGCAATCATAGGGCCGGAGAAAGCCTGGCACCACGGGTGCCGTGGACGCGCGCGCACGCAAACATCAACCCCTGGATGCTCGCATCTGCGCGTCCGCTGGCCCTGCCACCAATACTGCGAACACCCACATCAGTGCGCAAAGCTGACTTCAGACACACCACGCAAACCAAACAAGCAAGCTTAACGCCAAGTTCAAAACGATCTAGCTGGCAGCACACGGAGACCCTGTCGAACCGGGTCTTGTTCAGAAGCCACCGAGACGCAAACGTTTTCAACACATC
>NW_013571697.1:4557-5155 GCF_000499745.2 Eimeria mitis | reverse complement strand
AAGCTGCTCCAAACACCCTGCCACGACGTACCCAGCTCAAAACAATATCAGTGCCGAACTCATTGTTTGCACTTCATCTCAACGCAAAATAGCGTGAGCGATATCAACGAAGTAGCGACATCCAGCTGCTCCAGCACCTACCCGTTCGTCTCCGCTGCGCAGCAGCTACACAATGAGCTGCTGGCTCTGCATCCTCTCATGCAAATGCTGTAGATAATAACACACCGCCCATTAGCCGCGCATTCGGTCGCAGCACAGCCCTTCCTTATCCCTGTCTCCCGCATAACAACTACTATTGGTCACACACGGGGTAGACGTTCATGCTACTAAATGTTTTGTGCAAATCGCCTCGCAGTTTATGTCGCTTCCTATTACGTACTGCACTGCACATCTGCTCCCTCACCAATTCACTCAGGTCGTTTGCAATGCCAAACTATGTACGATGACTCATATTGCATCGCCAAAACGCCTCACCGTAGTGTGCTGCTACAAGTGAACAGAACGGGGGCAGCAAAGCCGACTCTCTCTTCTTGTGCTGCAACTCCAAACATTTGCACGCATTCACAAACATATTCACGCCTGTAGCCACGCAAACGGG
>NW_013571697.1:968-4468 GCF_000499745.2 Eimeria mitis | reverse complement strand
GCAAACGGGCTGTTCGACACTACTACTACGCGGTCGGCACAAACCACCGCGCAGTCGCACCCGCGGCATGGCACCTTTTGCACTGCACACGCAATCCGTATCAGGTTCGCTCAGACCGTTTCTTGTCCTGGATTGTTCCGCCTCGCGAGCGCGCATCGCACCGCCCAACCGCCCCGCCCAGTTGGTATCGCACACCTCCCTGGATGGAAAAAAACGAGCTCCGAGTTTTTCCCACACTGCAGCTCCATATATATGCACCGAAAAACATGCGCATTGATGCGTGCCGCGAAACAACCTTGAGCGCAATACTTCGCTCAACCGCGCCGAGCAAATGCAACTGCGTTTTGAAAGACCCACGATCTGCACAATACAGTTCGCAGTCATAAGGCCGGAAAACGCTTTGCGCCAGGGGTGCCTTGAACTCGAGCGCACGCAAACACCAACCGCTGGATGCTCGCACCTGCGGATCCGCTGGCCCTCCCAACATTACTGCAAACACCCATACCGGCGAGCGACGCTGACTTCAGACACTCCACGCAAACCAAACAAGCAAGCCTAACGCCAAGTACAAAACGATCTAGCTGGCTTCACTCGCAATCCCTGTTGCACTGCATCTTGTTCAAGAGCCAACGAGACGCGAACGCTCTCAGCACATCGAAGACATATTCCGCACGCACACCTAGTTGTCCTCTATGACGAATGCCTCTGATCGTTATGGAAAAGTGATCCAAACACCCTGCCACGAGGTAGCCAACTCAAAACAATATCAGTGCCGCACTCATTATTTGCACATCCGCTCAACGCAAAATAGCCTGAGCGATATCAACGAACTAACGACAGCCCGCTGCTCCAGGAGCTACACGCTCGTCTCCGCTACCCAACAGCTACACAATGAGCTACCGGATCTGCATCCTCTCATGCAAATGCCGTAGATAATAACACACCACCCATTGCCCGTGCACTCGAGCGCTACACAGCCACTCCCTATTTCTGTCTCCCGCATAACAACTACCATTGCACACAACCGGGGTGGACGTTCATGCTACTAAATGTTTTGCGCAAACCGCCGCATAGTCTGTGTCGCTTCATATTACCACTGCACATGTGCTGCCTCACCAATCCACCCAGGTCGCCTGCAGTGCCAGACTATGTACGACAACGCATATTGCATCGGCAAAGCGCCTTACCGTAGTGCGCTGCTACCACTGAGAACCACGCGTTCAAGAAAAACGATTCACACTTCTTATACTACAACTCCAAGTATCCGCACGCATTCACAAACGGATCAATGCCTCTACCCACGCAACTGGGACGAGGCAGTCAGCGTAGCCAAGCAGAGCAAATGAGCGTCCCTCCAACGGCGAAATTCCTGGACCCGCCCACGCATTACTAGCAAACGCGCTGGCCGACACTACTACTACGTGTTCGGCACAACCCACCGCGTAGTGGCACCTGGGACAAGCTACCTATTGCACTGCACAGGCACTCCGTCTTCGGTTCGCTCAGACCGTTTGTTGTTTCGGACACCTGTGTCTCCCGAACGCAAATTGCACTGCCCAACCACCCCGTCCAGTTGGTATCGCACACCTCCCCGGATGAACAAAAACGAGCTCCGACTCTTTCCCACACTGCAGCTCCATACATATGCACCCAAACACATGCGTGCCGCCAAACACCCTAACGCGTAACAGTTCGCTCAACCTCGCCGAGCATATGCGACTGCCTTTTGAGAGACGCACGATCTGCACACAACATGTCGTAATCATATGCCCGGAAACCGCTTTGCGCCATGAAAGCCATTCACGCGGCCGCACGCAAACATCAACCCCTGGATGCTTGCATCTAAGGATCTGCTGGCTCTCCCACCAATACTGCGAACACCCACATCAGCGCGCAAAGCTGACTTCAGACACAGCATGCAAACCAAACAAACAAGCTTAGCGTCAAGTACTAAACGATGTAGCTGGCAGCACACGGAGACCCTGTCGAACCGTGTCTTGTTCAAAAGCAAACGAGACATGAACGTTCTCAACACATAGAATATACATTCCGCACGCACACCAAACTGCCCTCCATCAGACCTGCCTCTGAGCGTTATGAAAAGGTGCTCCAAACACCCTGCCACGAGGTACCCAGCTCAAAACAATATCAGTGCCGCACTCATTATTCGCGCATCTTCTCAACGCAAAATAGCCGGAGCGACCTCAACGAACTGACGACAGCCCGCTGCTCCAGGAGCTACGCGTTCGTCTGCGCTGCGCAAAAGCTACACAATGAGCTGCCGGCTCTGTATCGTCTCATGCAAATGCCACAGATAGCGACACAGCGACCGTTGGCCGCGCCGTCAACAGCAGCACAGCCCTTCCCTATTCCTGCCTCCCGCATAACAACTACCATTGCCTACACCCGGGGTGGACGTTCATGCTATTAAATGCTTTGCGCAACTCGCCGCGTAGTCTCTGTCGCTTCCCATTACCTACTGCACTGCACATCTGCTGCCTCACCAATTCACACAGGGCGCTTGCAATTCCAGACTATGTAAGACAACGCATACTGCATTGGCAAAACGCCTCACCGTAGTGCGCTGCTACAACTGAACAGCGCGGCGGCAGCGAAGCCGACTTCCACTTCTTATGCTCCGACTCCAAGAATCTGGATGCATTTACAAACATATACATGCCTTTACCCGCAAAAGGGGAACGTGGCAGTTAACATAGCCAAGCGGACCGAAACCGCGTTCCTCCAACGGCGCACTTCCTGGACCCACAAACGCATTACTAGCAAACTGACTGGCCGACACTACTACTACGCGGTCGGCACAAACCACCGCGTAGTTGCATTTGCCGTAAACCACCTTCTGCACTGTTCACGCGTCCTGTCGCCGGATCGCGCAGACCGTCTGTTGTGTCGGACTCCTCCGTCTTGCGAGCCCACATCGCAGCACCCAACCACCCCGCCCAGTTGGTATCGCACAAGTCCCTGGATCAACCAAAAAGAGCTCCGACTCCTTCCCACACTGCAGCACCATACGTATGCACCCAAACGCATGCGCATTTATGCGTGCCCCCAAACTCCCAACACGTTTCAGTTCGCATAACTGCGCCGAGCAAATCCACCTGCGCCTTTAAAGACGCAAGCATCACACAATACATCTCGATATCATGAAGCCGGAAAACGTTTCGTGTCACGGACACCGTTCACGCGCGCGCATGCTCGTACCTGCGCATCCGCTGGCCCTCCCACCAGTGCTGCAAAACGCCTATCGGCTCGCAAAGCTGACTTCAGACACACCACGCAAAGCAAAAAAGTAAGCCTAACGCCAAGTAAAACACAATGTAGCTGGCTTCACTGGCAATCCCTGTCGCACCGCGTCTTTGTCAAAAGCCAACACGATCACAACGTTTTCAACACATACAAGATATATTCCACACGCACACCAAACTGCCCTCTAGTACGCCTGCCTCTGATCGTTATGGAAAGGTGCTCCAAACGCCTTGACT
>NW_013571697.1:0-916 GCF_000499745.2 Eimeria mitis | reverse complement strand
TCCGGTCGACGCAAAATAGCCTGAGCGACCTCAACGAACTGACGACAGCCCGCTGCTCCAGGAGCTACGCACTCGTCTGCGCTACCCAACAGCTACACAATGAGATGCCAGCTCTGCATCCTCTCATGCAAATGCCATGGATAGTGACACAGCGCCCGTTGGCCGCGCTGCCGACCGCTGCACAGCCCTTCCCTACCCCTGTCTCCTGCATAACAAATACCATTTCAAACGACCGGAGCGGACGTTCATGCTACTAAACGCTTTGCAAAAAAATCGCCGCGTATTCTCTGTCGCTTCCCATTACCTACTGCACTGCACATGTGCTGCCTCACCAATTCACTCAGGTCGTTTGCAGTGCCAGCCTGTGTGTGGCAACGCATATCGCATCGCCACAACGCCTCATTGTAGTGCGCTGCTCACACTGAACAGCACGGGGGCAGCAAAACCGACTCGCACTTCTTATACTACAGCTCCAAAAATTTGCACGCACTTGCAAACAGATACATACCTCTACCCACCCAAGCGGAATGCGGCAGTTCACATATATCCAAACCGAGCAAACCGGCCTCCCTCAAACGGCGCACTTTCTGGTTCCACCCTCGCATTACCAGCAAACGCGCTGGCCGACACTACTACTACGCGGTCCGCACAAACGAGCGCGTAGTCGCACCTGCGGCAAAACCATCTTTTGCACTGCACACGCACTCCGTCTTCGGTGCGCTCAGACCGCTTGTTGTGTTGGATTCTTCTGTCGCGCGAGCGCACAGCGTAGCGCACAACCAACCCGCCCAGCTCGTCTTGGACAAGTCGTTCGATGAACCAAAACGAGCTTGGACGTTTTCCCAGACTGCAGCTCCACGCATATGCACCGAAAAACATGCGCATTCGTGCGTCCCGCCAAACAACCTTAAGCGCA
>NW_013571696.1:5336-6123 GCF_000499745.2 Eimeria mitis | reverse complement strand
GAATTCGGGCCCGGTGAACTATTTTGCTCTAATATTTGTCCACTATATTGTTTATATAACTATTAGAAACGATTAGCACCGTAGATCCTGCTCGTAATAGTTGCGTACTACTGCACTCTAGCGCACGCGGAACTTAGACGCAGGCAGGCATTACAACACCCGCATAACATTCATTTGTGGCCCGTGAAAATTTGAAGGGGTTTCCTCGTGAGCCAGGCTTAATAGCTTTATACCCCTCTATTTTTTATAATCTAACCCTACACATCATAAAAACCTGCAGACACGGTACTCTCCACACAGCATCATGGGAACGGTAGCTTGCAACGTATCGAGCAAATAAAGGCAGGGTAGAGACAAGCGAGACCTCCTCGCTTTCCCTACCAAAAGCAACACTAGGGGGACCGAATAGCTCTGGTTCACAATTGCCCGAAGATAGCATCTATTAAAATGGCAAACCGATGCACATCGGTAAAGATCGTCGGCTATTTCAGTAGCACACACCCCAAACACTGCCTTTGAAAGCGTTGTCTTAGAATAAGTCTGCATTGGAGAGCCAATCGCAGCGCTTCCATGATCCGAGTTTGCTCCGGGAGAGTGCTGCCCGTGCCAAGGTGTCACCACCATCATCCCGTGCTCCACTGTAATACAAAAGATACTACCAGCAGCTGTATGATTTTGGGCGCATGTTGAAGGCAAAGATAGATGTTGAGGCAACCACGGAACTCCACTGCCGCCGCTCCACGGCGTCTGTCATATCCCGACGGTTGACACAGGGGGAGGCATGACT
>NW_013571696.1:0-5254 GCF_000499745.2 Eimeria mitis | reverse complement strand
TTCATCAAGGACAGACAAGAGCGGCGATACAGTCAAAAGACTTGACACAAGAATTTCTAAGAAACAGATGGCCTCCTCGCCAGTCCCGAGGCGGTCTGCCTTCCGGCTGCGCAAGTTCATAGGGCTGTTGGAGAGGCGACGATCTTAAAAAAGTTGCAACGCAGCTCGCTACAACTAGAGCTGCAAATAGACCTTTTATATATGGGCATCAATCCTTCTTCGCTGCATGCGCTAGCGCTTCAGAGAATTGTTGAGCACCCAATTGGCCCTTCATTGAAACCCTACACGGAAGTAGAAATGCGTGTATGAACTTCACGCAGAGAAGGCCACCCGGAGGCCGCCGGTCTTAAGCCGGCTGGGGTCTGGATGTAGCTAGCTGCATTTTGGGATATTTTTCCACCAGTAGGTCTACTCTGTTGCAGCCCCCAATGGTCTTCAAAGACGGTTGAAGACTCGCGGTACCTACTTCCAGCACCAGCCATAAGCCTATGTGCCGCTGTGCGCAGGAATCAAAGAGACTGAAGGGGAGGACAGGCGTGCTTGGAAAGTCTGGTTTAAAGTATTTTGACGCTGCTGCAGCTCACGATGATAGTCGGCTCGGGCGACGACTGTTGTTACACCTGCCGCTCCCGCGTATGTAGTAGCGAACTCCTGCAAGCGTGTACATCCTACAGTTTCATTTAACAGTTCCCCGTATAATGTACACACTCGCTTTGGGGTGCCTTTAGTAACGGAAGTGAACTACCTGTTTTTGTTGCTCGCCAAACACTGAAATACTTCCTACGGGCCCGAAGCTTTCCACAAAATATATTCAAGTTAATATTGGCCACTAATGTTCCAGGACGATTCACATTTAATACTTTCTTAACAATCAACGGACTGGCACGGCGCTCCCTGCGCTCAACAGCTCTCGACACGATCACGGTGTAGCGGACACATGCAACGCTGCGTCCGCGCGTCTGCTTCCATGCACCTCCAAAATACGGCTTATTTGCAGAAGCCTTGTATATGACAGTGGAAGCAACGACTTTTTCTGCAATGGGGTGAAAAGAATACCTGGTTGTGAGTGTATCGTGTGGGTCAGCCGAGCGCGGGCAGGGGGGCCGTGAGTGACTTTCTTAATCTGCCTCCCAGTATCTGTGCGGACTGCTTCGTACCATACGTGTACGGCCCATGAGAATTTGAAGTAACTGCCTGGAGATCCAGGGATAATATCTTCATCCTCCCGTTTTTTCCGTCGTGTAATCCGGCATACACCGTACAGACCACACAGGACCATGGGAGCTATGGCGTGCAGCAGATGAGGCAAAGGATAGCAGGGTAGAGACAAACGAAACGTGTTAACTTCAGTCCCTAAAGAACAACTCTACGGCAACCCCAACGATTCCTTTTCCTGGGGGGCGCCGAATAGCTCCCGTCCACAATGACGCCAAGATACCCTCCCGTAGATGCGGCTCGGCAGGGATCGTTGGCCATTTTATTACCCTCCACCCCAAACACTTCATTTGAAAGCGTTGACACCGTTTCTCCGTCGAACACGGGCCAGAATAGGGCTAGGGATGGACGCAAGTTCCTACGACGACGGCAACGTCGAGACAAGCTTTTAGTAGGAGCTGTGGCGTCAATAGTTTCACTTGTGGCGATTTTGGCCTTGTTGGCTTTGTGCCGGACCAGCCAAAGGAGACTAAAATCCGGAGGAGCAGTACGACGAAACCTNTGTCGAGTATTGTAGAGCAATGCCTGGAATTGGAGGAGGAGCTTGGCCTCAGGCAAGCTGCTTCTCCACCTACTGAGGAGGCGAGCGAAGCAAATGCTAGGCTCTTCGCCATGCTGTATGAGTCTGCGTCAGCTTTTGAACGGATGCGGGCCTTTGATTCCCAAGGGTTGCAAGGTGAAGCTCACTCGCCTCCATCTAAAGTTCCTCGGATTAGTGAGTCAGGCGAGTCATCCCTGGGGTCGTCGACGTCTCTTGGGGCACTTTCTCCACACGCTAGTGGAATGTCAATTGGCGGAGCAGTCAGTGCTTTGGACGCAGATGCATGGGTGGGGGAGGAGCCTGGGGTGGTCTTTGACGAAGGCAAGCGGGAACAGGCCACGGCAACACAGAACGTAGTGCAAGGGCTTCAACCGGACCTATCCTCAGGTCGAGCACGTCTGCCGGCATCTTATGAAACAGACCCCAATGCTAGGCCGTCGGTTTCTTTTTCGTTTGGCACGGCAGATGGAAGTGAACACTCTTTGACTTCTGCTGCCTGGCTCGATGGCTCCTTGGCGAGCAGGTCTCCAGAAGCTGTCCCCCGCAGGGTCGTGACAACCCTTTGGCAAGTCCCTACGTTGGAAATGATTTCAGCAGCTTCCACCAGTACACGTCCTGTGCAAAGGTCCAGTAGACTTACAGGTAGATTCAGTTACATGTCCTCTGATCAGGAGATTGAACTGCAGTCAGTTCAAATGGAAACAGCGCAACAGCTTCAACAGCCGGGAGGCGGAACAGACGCTGTTTTGGGTGCCAGCAGTGGAGGCCGGGCACCCTGTGTGGGTGGGCACATTTGTCAGCACCCTTTTGTGCGGCTGCCAGCGGTGAATCCGGACGATGTTCACAGGACGTTCCGTGACGAGTTCATACNTGAAGATGCGCACTTTGTTTGCTAAGCCTTCGCTTGACGCCCATGAAGTGGAGGAACTCATGAATGCAGCCGAGCTATTGGCAAACTATGCAGCACACAGATTGGCAATGCCATGTAGTAGATGCACGGCTAGCTACTTGCTTGTGAAGCTGTCGTCTTTGCTTATGGCATTTGACTACCTGGTTTGCGCAGCTGAGCTCCTAGGGGAAAAGATGAATACCGGCAAATGGTGGCCTGAATTTGTGCAACTGTTCCGCACGGATTATCGCCTTTCTGAAATAGGAGGAACTCGCGTAGGAAGAATGCGGAAAAGGCTGGTCAATCGATTGAGTGCTGCACTGGCAATATATAAGCAAGGAAAACGCCCAGCACCCAAGGAAATCATTGAGCTGAAGAGGGTCGGTCTTACCCAGGTCTCCAAAGACAGCCACATGTCGCATCGGCTGTGGCAGCTCTGGATACAGGATGATAAGGATTTCACTTACTCTAGTAGTGGTAGTGAAAGTTCTGACAGTCAAGCGGACGATGAACGAGAAGCAAAACTACCATGACATTACATTCAAGTGGTCGCCTATTTCATCACGGACTTGTTTTTGTGTATGCAGCGGCCTGAAGCTTGTCAGAATGCCATATGTTTTCTGGGTAGAATGCTACCAAAGATAACCGAAATTGTATATGCGTGCTATTATGCTTGTTTATCGGGTTTATCTGCACTTGTTGGTGATGTTCCTAGCAACAAGTGGTGCTGTAAAGTCAGCCTTCGACTTCCAGTCTTTTTTTTGGAATGGCTTCTTACCCACAAGCTGTAAATGGTTTGCTGTCATTTGAGCCCGCCGGCAGGCAGAACGCGGGAGTTATTTGGATTACCCACGCAGTTCTAGACGAACACAAGCATTTGCCTGCTTTGGTTCATACAGATGTTGCCTCCAGGCCAGTCCGTGCTGGGAGACACCTAAGGTGTCTCCGGACGAAAAGGGAGCGGTGACCACAAATATGGTTCAGTAGTGGTGAAACTACTTCTGAGCTTTCTTGCTAATGACAACAGTACCCACGGTGCAAACTCAGCCACTGCATCGAACAATAAGGGTGATGGTTCCTTGATTGGCAACCCATTGCCGAGATTTTTTCTAGGAAACACTAATTCGGGCCGCCTAGGGCTTAACACTTTCGACACCGTTTTAGCCTAAAAAGGCATTGTCAGTTTAACGTCATTTCGAATGTTTAGATGCGCAGGGTTCCCGTCCCTGAATAGGTTTGGCGTTTCCAATATCAAGTGCGTGCTTNTCGAATGTTTAGATGCGCAGGGTTCCCGTCCCTGAATAGGTTTGGCGTTTCCAATATCAAGTGCGTGCTTGCCGCTGCTCTGCCCAGCGGTAGACGGAAGCTGCAGACATTAGAAGAGGATACCAGGCACCATGCTCCACTGCCACTGTAGTATCGTTTCTGAGGTGGTACGTGTACTTCGGCTTGAGTCCGGGATACTGGGGCCAGAGAAAATGCTTAGCAATCGTCTACTGGACTAGTCCATACATCAGATGGAAGCATAGGCATGATTGCTTCAGGGGGTACCTTCCAGCAGGCGTTACGGCAATGCGTGTCGCAGCTCACGACCGGCCACCTCCTTCCACCGCCAGCCCCAAGCCCTTGTGCCTCTGTTCCCAGGGGGCCTAGATGTTGATATGGATATCTGGTGCGCTTGAGAGCGTTGATTTAAAGCATTTTGACTCTTGCAGCTCACGAAGATAGTTGTTGTCTGGGGCCGTCTACTTCCACCTGTCGCACCCGTGTGTGTTGCTATTGCTAACTCCTGCAGGCATGCATATCGTGCACTCCCATCAAAATCTTCCTCTTGCAGTGTACAAATTCATCTTGGCACTTATTTAGTACCAATGAATTGAATTTTGATTCTCTTCTGCTCCCCCACTTGCTGCGGAACACTTTCATAGGTCCCAAAGTTTTCACGAAATATGCCAAAGCTCATCTTGGCAACTAACNTTGCTGCGGAACACTTTCATAGGTCCCAAAGTTTTCACGAAATATGCCAAAGCTCATCTTGGCAACTAACACGTCAGTAAGACTCATCTTGAATACTTTCTCGTCAACTGACTGACTGGCGTAGCACTTCGTGCACTCGATAGCACAACAGGAATACGGTGTAGACGGAGGTTGCGGAGTCGAGAGTTTGCAACGCCCAAGGTGGGGCGACAGCGTTTGTGAACATACACGGCTACAGACTACAGGTAGAAAACATAGAGGCAGAGAATAGCACTTGAATTTTCATTTACATCTACTATTTCTGTGTTTGTGTTTCTCCTAAGCTCCACGCAGTTGCTGCGCGTGTTCGCTGGCCCCTCAGAAGTCGATGCGGGAAACGATTCTCGCGGACAGACTCAAGCAATACATCAGCAATTCTGCTTTGATGCATATCCCCATTAGCAGAAGCATTGTGCATGAAGCATCAATTTTCGGTGCAATGGAATAGGAGGCATACATTGACCATGAATGCATTCAGTGGGTCCGCCGCTCACCGGCTACTGCGGCTACAAGTGACTTCCTCAATCTATCGTTCGTTTTCACCGGCGATTGCTCCCTAACATACATTTTTCCACTACCGATGAGAATCTGAA
>NW_013571695.1:2665-2924 GCF_000499745.2 Eimeria mitis | reverse complement strand
CCTCCTCAATGAGGGGGCCCCCGAGGGGCCCCCCGGGGCCCCTGCTGCTGTGTCTACGCATGCGCCGCAGCACCTGCTGCTCCTGCTGCTCCTGCTGCTGCTGTTGCTGCTGCTGCTGCTGCTGCTGCTGCTGCTGCTGCAAAGAAACAGGGAACAGAAGAGAAGCCGGGGGGCCCCGCTGAGAATACAAGGGGGGCCCCCAAGCCTTCAGGGTACAACAGAGAGGCCCCGAGGCAGCACCAGGGGGCCCCTAAGCACC
>NW_013571695.1:2353-2565 GCF_000499745.2 Eimeria mitis | reverse complement strand
GGGTACAACAGAGAGGCCCCGAGGCAGCACCAGGGGGCCCCTAAGCACCGCAGCAGCAGCAGCAGCAGCAGCAGCAGCAGCAGCAGCGGTTCTAGGGGAGGGGGGCTGGGGGCGGTGGAGGTAGGATCGTAGTTTTAAGCTGCTGCAGCGTCGGGTTGACAAGAAAAGCTGCTGCTGCTGCTGCTGCTGCTGCTGCTGCTGCAGCTGCTGCT
>NW_013571695.1:1096-2253 GCF_000499745.2 Eimeria mitis | reverse complement strand
CAGCAGCAGCAGCAGCAGCAGCAGCGGTTCTAGGGGAGGGGGGCTGGGGGCGGTGGAGGTAGGATCGTAGCTTTAAGCTGCTGCAGCGTCGGGTTGACAAGAAAAGCCGCTGCTGCTGCTGCTGCTGCTGCTGCTGCAGCTGCTGCTGCTGCTGCTGCTGCTGCAGCAGCAGCAAAGAAGGAAGAAGACAAAGAGAGAGTCAACGCGGAGGCAGCAGCAGCAGCAGCAAACCCCAAAGCATCAGGGGTTCTTGCTGCTGTTTCAGTCTTCATAGAAATTGTAATATAAAAATACAGTGAGCTCAGCCAGCTGCTGCTGCATCTACACACACAACAGCAGCAGCAGCCAGGCCGCTAGAGTTTCTGGTGTATGAACAGCTGCAGCTGGGTGGCGGCGTGATCTTCTNGCAGCAGCCAGGCCGCTAGAGTTTCTGGTGTATGAACAGCTGCAGCTGGGTGGCGGCGTGATCTTCTTTGAGTAAAATATTAATTTTAATGAATTAAAAATATTTTTAATTTATTTATTTATAAATGTTTCACATTAACTCCGAAAAAAACAAAAGAAACGACCGCAGCGGTGGCGCGCATTGAGCTGTACATACACCAGGGGCCCTGCTGGCGGCCTGCTTCATTTTTTGTGTTTTTCTGTCGTTTTTTTTGGTTTAAATGCAAAAAATATTTATTTTTATTGTTTTAATTAGATTATTTTACACAAAAAATGCATTTAGTCGGCTAGTTAGCGCGCAGTGCTGCTGCATTTGGGGGGCAGCTACTACACCCAGGCCGGCGGTCACCATGGGGCCCCTACCGCCTGTGTTTTTTTTTTCGTTTTTTGTTTAATTTTTATTTATTTTCATTGAAATTCATTGATTTTTTATTTTTATTTTGTTTTTACTTTTATTTCTACGCTTTTTGCTGCATATACACCCCAGATATACATGAAACACCAAACGCCACCCTGCACACCCACCACGTGTGCTGAAACCCTAAACCCTAAACCCTAAACCCTAAACCCTAAACCCTAATAGCTTTATAATATATATCTTTCGAAATAAATATTTATAATTGATGAAATAAACTTTTTTTTATTTTTTTTTTTTAATGCGGCAAATACAGAGAAAAATAATAAACACAGTCATGCACATACACCCCGTGTAT
>NW_013571695.1:329-996 GCF_000499745.2 Eimeria mitis | reverse complement strand
TAATGCGGCAAATACAGAGAAAAATAATAAACACAGTCATGCACATACACCCCGTGTATATATCTAATGGGGTTTAGGGTTTAGGGTTTAGGGTTTAGGGTTTAGTGGGGTTTAGGGTTTAGAGACTAGGGTTTAGTGGGTTCTAGGGTTTATTGCGGTTTGTGGTTTAGGGTTTAGGGTTTAGGGTTTAGTGGGATCTAGGGTTTAGCAGGGTTTAGGGTTTAGGGTTTAGAGGGCTCTATATAATAGGGTTTACTGCGGTCTAGGGTTTAGGGCTTAGGGTTTAAGGCTCGATGGGGTTTAGGGTTTAGGGTTTAGGGTCTATAACACAAGGAGAAGTTTAGGGTTTAGGGTTTAGGGTTTAGGGTTTAGGGATATAACATGGGGAGATGTTAGGCGTTGCGGTTTAGGGTTTAGGGTTTAGGGTTTGGGGTTTAGGGTTTAGGGTTTAGGGTTTAAAATACAGGGAGTGTCTGTAGCTATATATAATTTTTTGTTTGGGGTTTAGGGTTTAGGGTTTAGGGTTTAGGGTTTAGGTTCGTCTTCTCTCTGTTGTGGTAAAGTCCCTTTAGGGCTTAGTGTAGCTAGCTAGCTAGCTAGCTAGCTAGCTGCCGCTGCTGCTGCTGCTGCTGTTGTTTTTGCTGCTGCTGTTGCTGCTGCTGCTGCT
>NW_013571695.1:0-155 GCF_000499745.2 Eimeria mitis | reverse complement strand
ACACAAATGAAGGAAACAAAACAAACAAATTAAAAAAAGAAAAAACACAAAACAAAAAAAAAAGAAAGTGCAGCAAACGACAAAGACAGAGAGAAACCCTCAACCCCACGCAACAGCTACCAGCAGCAGCAGCAGCAGCAGCGCCTGCTGCTGCT
>NW_013571694.1:6961-7388 GCF_000499745.2 Eimeria mitis | reverse complement strand
TATATATATATTTATGTATGAGAGCGCCAGCTGCTGCAGTAAGAGGACGCAGCAGGTTGCTGCTGCGGTGTATGATGAGTTGTGTTATTCTTTTTTTGTTTTTTTTATTTTTTTATTTTTATTTTAATTTATTTTATTTATATTTTAAATACTTTTGTGGTTTTACTCGAAGAAGCAGCAGAAGCTGCTGCTGCTGCTGCTGCTGCTGCTGCTGCTGCTGCTGCTGCTGCTGCTGGTGCTGCTGCTGGTCGGCGCAGCAGCAGCGTGCGGCCTCCAGCAGCAGCAGCAGCAAGAAGAAGAGAAATAAAATAAAATAAATAAAATAAATGAAAAAGAATAAAAATAAATTAAATAAATTAAAGAAAATAAAGAAATAAAGGAGTGTGTATATCTGTCTCTTTTTTATTTATTAGTATCAGCAGGGATC
>NW_013571694.1:6099-6458 GCF_000499745.2 Eimeria mitis | reverse complement strand
CAGCAGCGCTTGCTGCTGTATTAGGGTTTAGGGTTTAGGGTTTAGGGTTTAGGGTTTAGGGTTTAGGGTTTGGGGTTGCGGCAACGAAAACCCCTACAGCAGCAACTCCAGCTGTCTCTCCTCCTCCCTCCTCCCCCTGCAGCAGCAGCAAACACAACGCCAGGCAGCAGCTCCTGCTGCTGCTGCTGCTGCTGCTGCTGCTGCTGCTGCTGCTGCTGCTGTCATGTGCATAGCTCGTCGTCTCCCCTCTAGCCTCTCAGCATTCTCAGGGCCCCCCTCCCGCCTCACCTCAGCAAGTACCCGACGGGGGGCCCCCCTGGGGGCCCCCCAGGGGGCCCCCCAGGGTCCCCCCAAGGGGA
>NW_013571694.1:5886-5999 GCF_000499745.2 Eimeria mitis | reverse complement strand
CTCTAGCCTCTCAGCATTCTCAGGGCCCCCCTCCCGCCTCACCTCAGCAAGTACCCGACGGGGGGCCCCCGTGGGGGCCCCCCAGGGGGCCCCCCAGGGGCCCCCCAAGGGGG
>NW_013571694.1:5687-5786 GCF_000499745.2 Eimeria mitis | reverse complement strand
GGGCCCCCCTCTCTTTCAATAGTTATTGTACCCTTCAGAGGTTGCATGCGGCTGCTCAGCTGCTGAAATCGCGCTGCTGCTGCTGCTGCTGCTGCAGCA
>NW_013571694.1:3183-3988 GCF_000499745.2 Eimeria mitis | reverse complement strand
AGCACATAAGCAACAAAAACATAAACAACAACAACAGCAGCAGCAGCAGCAGCAGCAGCAGCAGCAGCAGCAGCAGCAGCAGGAGCAGCAGTATTTTATATGGTTGCTGGGGTGTATATGGTTTGCTTCGTTTTTTTCGGAGTTTTTGTTTTGTTGTTGTTTCTTGCGTTGATTATAAAATAACTTTTTTACGTTTAGGTATATTAGAGAGAAGAGAGGAGAGAGCAGCAGCAGCAGCAGCAGCAGCAGCAGCAGCAGCAGCAGCAGCAGAAAGTTTAGCAGCAGAAGCAGCAGGAGCAGGACGAGAAGAAGAAGCACGAATATATGAGGTGTATAAACAGCAACATAAAAAAGAACAAAAAAAAAAAGAGCAGCAGCAGCTGCTGCTGCTGCAGCAGCAGCAGCAGATAGAGGAGAATACACATAAGAGAGGAGCAGCACGCTGTCTCCGTTTATGTTTAAACCAGGGGGGTTTATATATAAAACTAGGTCAGTTTCTAAGCATGCAGCAACATATAGTTCCTTTTATTTATATATATACACTGCAGCAGCTACAAGACAACACAAGACAAGCGGTGTGGGGCGAAGCAAAAAAAAAAATAGAGACAGAGCTGGGGGGCCCCCTGTCTTTGTATTTTTATTGTATAGATAAAGAACCAGTTGCTGCTGCTTCTCTCGCACAAGTATATAAAGGAGAAAGAAAAGGAGACAGAAAGGAGATAGCTATAAAGATACAAAAACCAAATATAGATGTTTATTTTAATATAGATATACAACAAATATACTATCTCTTTTTTCTTTTTTC
>NW_013571694.1:2490-2924 GCF_000499745.2 Eimeria mitis | reverse complement strand
ATAGATGTTTATTTTAATATAGATATACAACAAATATACTATCTCTTTTTTCTTTTTTCTTTTTTTTTTTTCTTCTTTTTCTCTTTCTTCTCTTCTTCAGCAGTTTAAACAAAATATACATTTCGAGTTAAATTTTAAACAAGAAGGATATAACGCAATGAGGGCGAGGAGACAGCTATTCACTGTCTCCTCTCTCTCCCCTCCTGTCTCCTCGCCTGTCTCCTCCTCTGTCTCCTCTCTATCCCCTGTCTCCTCTTCTGTCTCTTCTTCTGTCTCTTCTTCTGTCTCTGATTCTGTCTCTTCTTCTTTATCTGGTTCTTCTTCTGTCTCTCCATCTTCTTCTGTCTCTTCTCCTTCTGTCTCTTCTCCTTCTCCTGTCTCTTCTTCTGTCTCTCCCTCTTCTCCTTCTGTCTCCTCTTCTGTCTCTTCCCCTT
>NW_013571694.1:1801-2390 GCF_000499745.2 Eimeria mitis | reverse complement strand
CTGTCTCTTCTTCTTTATCTGGTTCTTCTTCTGTCTCTCCATCTTCTTCTGTCTCTTCTCCTTCTGTCTCCTCATCTGTCTCTTCTCCTTCTGTCTCCTCATCTGTCCCTTCTCCTGCTGTCTCTTCTCCTTCTGTCTCCTCTTCTGCTGTCTCCTCTTCTTTGTGTTGCATGCGTTCGTCTGTATATATTCCTTGGGTGGATTGGTCACTAACAACAGAAAGGCTGCTGACGATGGAGTATATAGACGGCGTAAAAATAACAGACAAAGAGGGGCTGATGAGACACGGCATCTGCTGCTTCTGCTGCTGCAGCAACTGCAGCAGCAGCAGCAGCAGCAGCAGCAGCAGCAGCAGTAGGTGCAGCAGCAGCAGAAACAAACTTATAAACCTTATTCTTACTGCTTTTAGTGATATGCTGCTGCTGCATGGATTCGTTCATTGCGACCCACACCCAGGCAACCTACTCGTACGCAAAATACCCAAAAAGCAGCAGCAGCAGCAGCAGCAGCAGCAGCAGCAGCAGCAAGAGGAACAGCACCAGCAGCAGCAGCAGCAGCAGCAACAGCAGCAGCAGCAGCAGCAGCAGGA
>NW_013571694.1:1542-1701 GCF_000499745.2 Eimeria mitis | reverse complement strand
TGCTGCTGCTGCATGGATTCGTTCATTGCGACCCACACCCAGGCAACCTACTCGTACGCAAAATACCCAAGAAGCAGCAGCAGCAGCAGCAGCAGCAGCAGCAGCAGCAGCAGCAGCAGCAGCAGCAAGAGGAACAGCACCAGCAGCAGCAGCAGCAGA
>NW_013571694.1:0-239 GCF_000499745.2 Eimeria mitis | reverse complement strand
AGCAGCGACATCACCCTCCCACTCCCTCCACCCCCCACCATCACCCTTCCTGACAGCAGCAGCAGCAGCAACAGCAGCAGCAGCAGCAGGAGGAACAGCAACAGCAACCTATTGAGCAGCATATTAAGCAGCAGCATGAGAAGCAGCAACAGCAGCAGCAGCAGCAGCATTTCCAGTCTCCTAAGCAACACCATCAGCAGCAGCAGCAGCAGCAGCAGCAGCAGCAGCAGCAGCAGCAG
>NW_013571693.1:4966-6308 GCF_000499745.2 Eimeria mitis | reverse complement strand
GATCCCCGCCCGTGCACTGGTGTAGGCCGTTGACAGCGGCAGCGTTGCAGCATTGAGAAAAGGCAGCAGAAGAGATCACCAATGAAAGTACCAAATACATGATTAGTTTTTTCTCCATTTATTAATGGATTAACAATAAAAGGAGATTTCCCAAGTTAACCGGAACCACGAGAATCGAGTGTCTTCTCTGCAAGCCGTTGGTATCGGTAAGCCTTGCCACCCAACGTCAGCATCATCTGCAGAAATTCTTTCCGTTATTTGCATGAAAAGACGAAATAAATAGTGTTTCAACGATGAAAACATCAACAATACATGAAAAGAAGGACCCACCCCGGGCTTTTCTGCGGGCCATTTGCTGCACGATCTGAGAGCAGTTCATACATGTATTCTGCTTTCCTGGGCTTCAGCAGTGCAGGCTCAGAATCCCTAAAGTTTCTGAGATCCGAGAAAGCACCCTATAGTATTGATACACCAGCCCGAATTTATCCCCCTGATAGAAACAGCTACCGCTGTAGAATCAAGATGAATGGAGTCAATATGCACCCACGGTGCATTCTAGCCTAGAGAAGAGCAGTTTACAGACCGGCGGAATACGAAGGGGTCGCAACCACCACAACCCGTAACCTTATGGGGGAGGATGACATGCTAGTTTTGGTTAGGGTAATGTTGGTAATTCAGGGAGATAATAGATCTCTGAGGCTGCCTGGGGGCTTTCCTTATGGCTGCAACCCGGGCTCGAACTACCAGCACACGCGGGGTGCTCCCATCCCTCGCCGGTCAGGCCTACACAACTTCATGGTCTTGCTACTTCACTCGTATAGACGCTGCTCACCCTACTACACTCGTATGGAACGCTCAGTTGACCCTTGCTTCTAGGGTGCGTATGCTAACCGTTAGCGTTCTATGATGCGCGCGGCCTAGCCGGCACTGACATTGTAGTGCCAAACACAAGATGTATTCTACAGGCGTGCAGACTGGCTACTGAGGGACAAGGAAGTGTTTAGCCAAATTGAATTGTATACGCTTACACCAGTATCTCTGGAGGCTTGAGGGATGTTAGCTCTTCTTTTAGAACATTGAAACGAAAGCGATTGACTCAATTGTAGATCTCGACGCTTCTCTGGTAAGATCGAGAACCCTCTCTACACTTTGTACCACAGCATGGTTCATCGGGGTATGCGCCAGCAGAGAGCCTCATCCCCACGAAATCCTCCCACTGCCAGACCTCGAAAGAGGCTCGCAAGAGACGTGCATCGTGAGAAGCTACGGCTCCAGCAAAACTTTACAGAAGACAGCCGCCCTGAGGCGGCCCCGGCGGCTCGAAGGACTTACTTTCTACGAT
>NW_013571693.1:730-4866 GCF_000499745.2 Eimeria mitis | reverse complement strand
TCCATGACAGCTAGGGGAAAGCTATTACAAAAGTTCGTCCCCTCTGGACCCTTCGTCCCCTCGCAGTCAGGGAGGCACGAACTCAGATAGCTACTACCAGAATCGCTGGAAGGAGTTGACGACCAATTTCTCCACTCTCGGCATTATGCCCTTCTATGCCTCTTCTGACGATGAATGTGCCCCCCTTGACTCTTATGCACCCCTTTTGGTCTTCTGGCCCTGGACTCCCTTTGGTTGACCGTCGATTAGTATCAAAGGCGTTTGCGAAAAAAAATCTAGATATTCTCCCGAACATCCTTTTCAAAGCATCAGCTACTTTTTTATCTCTCGTGATTGAAGTTAACAAGAACCTTCAAACCAGGGGGGAAGTGGCCGACGGCTGGAGGATGTCACGTTGAAATATATGCAGTCTCTGCACCCCTTCCGAACACTTTCCCACCAAAAGAAGTTCATGAAGAATACTTCCCCCTTTCCCTGCCACCCACATATGGCAGGCGCCGCGATCCTTGGGCAGTGGCGGTGTTCTCTGCTTCTTCTGGTTTGTACTTGAGTCTTCAAAATGCACTCGAAGAGCTGCCGTTGCTACTGGGTTTAAGGGAATATTATATTAAAGGGTAGTGTTTCTATATTAACGTTGGACTACAACAAGGCATAGTAAGAGATTGACTCACGGATCATGTGTAGTGCGGGAGCACTACAGTGTATTAGTTGTATCAGTGCCACTACAGAGGCATGGTCATTCATTATATATTTTGCTGAATCACGTTCACTATCATATTTTTGACAGTTAGCAGTAATCCGCTAGGGGATAATACCACGCAGTATCCGGCAGCACCTGCGGGCACAACCCATGAGGTGGGTGCAGGAGGCGAGCGGTCGCGGCAGCAGGCTGGACACTTAGTAAGCCCAATACCAGGTTGTTCGTGAGTGCGCTAGTTGGCGGCTGAATCTTACATTTTATCCGCACTTCTTTTGCTTGCCGGTCAATTTCCTCTTCAAGGTGTGGGGATCGCTGATACCTTGGAACAAGCTTGGAGCTGCTCCCAGAATGAGTTAGATGCGACGCGTCCAACGTGCAGCGGGTGCCCTGCACACTGATAGCCTTTTCTACATGCGAGAACTCCTTCCGCAGTTGCGTTCACGCCTGCTGTTCCGCTGGTGTTGACAGAATCGAATTCTGCGGTCTTCATAGGACCACAGCGATAGAGTGCATGCATTTCTCCATCATTTCATGCAGCGCCGTGCATTGCACAAGGGGATTCAAACGTCGACGGGGGAGTTGAGAGGTGCAGTCGCTCATTTTTTCTCGGCACCCAGGGGTTGATAATGCCGTTGCGGGGGCTCATCCATTCCCGAGCAATTGCCGACCGAAATTCTAGAAGCACAGGGCTGACGAGAGGTGGAGATGCGGGTGCGACCGCAATCCTCTTCTGCCCCATCCCTACGCCGTAACTTTTGTGGGGGCCACGGCGTTTCCCTGATCACTTCGTGGCGGTGTTACAAGAAATCTAGTTTCTCTGGCTCCTGGATCCTTTTTGTGTATCTGAAACATCGAATTGTGTAGTCTTCTTCATTCCAAAAAACGCAGATACGCCGCTCAGTAGGTCCTTTTGGCTCACTTGGTACGGACTTCGCTAGCTCGTTAGATTGCCGCTTCTGCCCCCTTGTGGGATGGCCATACATTCACATTCTCACCATCCACTGGCGCGAAATATGAGTCGTTTTCGAAACCATTGAACCGGATATGATGCAGTGTCGTCGCTTCCTCTGCGGGGGTCCTGCATCACATCAGCGATTTCGACCCCTTCTCCTCTCATTTAGCTTTCCGTGGCCCCGTTGGCTACTGATTGCCTCTGCTGCTGGAGCGCCTTCTGCTGCAGCAGCTGCTGCTGGGGTATCTGCTGCTGCAGCACTTGCTGCTGTTGCAGCAACAGTAAGGGAACCTCCAAGGAAGCTTCCCCTACTGCATGCTTTACCCCTGGGGACACTCACAGAGCGTTTGTATTTGCATCTCTCCAATCTACCAAGGCCAAGTGGATGCTGCTGTGCTAGCAGCAGGCAGAGCACGCTACAGCGGGAGAGGAGGCGGCCTGACACGAGTAGCAGCAAACCCGGCAGCAACTATTGATGCAGGAGAGCCCCACACACAGGCACAGCTGAGCTTTCGTTGCTCCAAGCATTAGCTCTGTAGCCACTTGTTGTTTATTTGTATTTGCTTACAGCTAGCACACCAAGGCGAAGCGAGTGTTTCCGTACTAGCTTCAGTCTGTCTACATACTCTACTAAAGTTTGGCGCTCGAGGTGCTTGAACTCCTCGCTGCATGTGCTGGAGAAGCAGAAACAACCAAAATATCTTTTGTAGGTAAAAGCTGCAGATACACCCCAGAGAAGCGGCTTCGTCACTACTCAGCGCCTGCGCTACCCGCGCTGCTGCGCGCTTGCTGCTGGGGTTTTTTAGCGATCTAGGGCCTCTAACACAGATGAAATGTGTTATTTATTTGTCTTTATATTTCCAAATTAAAATTCCCTACACAGAGAGCACCCAGGGGCCCCCATCGCCGCCGAGCTGGCGGGTAGAGCGGGTGGCTGCTGTGAGGGGCCAGCCCGTACACTAGCAACCGCTATATGAGAAGAAAGGGGGGGGATACTCGATATTTATATTGTTTTTTTGTGTTAATAAATGTTAAAATCAAATAAACAAACCCTAGATCAGGTGTTTATCTCTAAAAACACCGCTGAAGGCAGCCGCACAGCACGCCACCGTGCAGCAGCAGCAGCGGCAGCAGCAGCAGCAGCAGCAGCAGCAGCAGCGGCAGCAGCGGCAGCAGCAGCAGCTGTGGTATCGGGTTGCTGCAGCGGGGAAGAAAAGAAATAATTCAACTTTTTGGGCCTTTGGTTCCTCTTCATCTAGCGTTTTATTGAACAGCTGCAGCTGCTGCAGCTGCTGCAGCTGCTGCTTCTGCTGCAGCAGGCAGCACCGCCCTAGGCGCTAGTAGCGCTTCTGTGTACTGCCGTTGTTAGAGGGCCTCCTCTCTCTGCTGCAGCATCTGCAGCAGCTGGCTTGGCTTCCTCTTCGTGAGAAAAACAGCAACAGCAGTAACAACAGTAACAACAACAGCTGCAGCAGCAGCAGCTGCAGCAGCAGCAGCAGCAGCAGCGGCAGCAGCAGCAGCAGCAGCAGCAGCAGCACGGACTGTTTTTGTCACAGCGAGGCGACTCGCATAGTTGGGGTTAACGAGGACGCTGCCTCTTTGAAAAGGAGGCGACTGTAAGCTTAGTGTTCTGCTGCAGCAGCTGCTGCAGTTGCTGCTGCAGTTGCTGCTGCAGTTGCTGCTGCTGTTGCTGCTGCTGCTGCAGCTGCAACGGGGGCAAGCCGATGAGGGCTGGGGTGTACGTACACCCTGCAGCAGAGGGTGTGTGCAGCTGAAAGGACTTCAACACCGCAGCCTGCAGCGAGAAACAAATGGAGGGTTTCAGCAGCAGCAGCAGCAGCAGCAGCAGCAGCAGCAGCACAAGCCGCCGCAATGTCTCCTGGCTGCCTCTCTCTTTCTCTATACGAGGCGGAGGCCTCTTATCTAATGTACGCCTCAGCTTCTAGGGTTTAGGGTTTAGGGTTTAGGGTTTAGGGTTTAGGGTTTATGGAGCAGCGGGGAGGTCAACTGAAGCAGCACAAAGGCTTCCTCTCGCAACGCCCATATATATGTGTGTGTCTGCTGCTGTGCTGCTGCTGCTGTTGCTGCTGCTGCTGCTGCTGCTGCTGCTGTTGCTGCTGCAGCTGCAGCTTCAGATACCCGCCAAGAGTGACTGGCATGCCCTATCCAACGCGAAGGAGCTCCTTCGGTGAGCTCTAAACCCTAAACCCTAAACCCTAGAATATATTATATATATTTTTATTTATTTATTTATTTATTTGTTTGTGTGTTTTGTTTATATTTTTCAGCTGCGAGATGAGGGCATGGAGGACCTACGGGGTGTACAGACAGCTGCAGCTGCTGCAGCGGGAGCAGCAGAAGCGAAGGGGAGGCAGTGCTGCTGCTGCTTCTCGTGGTTTGTCTGCTGCTTGCTGCTGCAGCTGCAGCTGCTGCTGCTGCTGCTTGGAGCCGACTGCTCCGGGGAGTGATCTTCTGCCCCCCAAA
>NW_013571693.1:0-630 GCF_000499745.2 Eimeria mitis | reverse complement strand
TGACTGGCATGCCCTATCCAACGCGAAGGAGCTCCTTCGGTGAGCTCTAAACCCTAAACCCTAAACCCTAAACCCTAGAATATATTATATATATATTTGTTTGTTTATTTATTTATTTGTTTGTGTGTTTTGTTTATATTTTTCAGCTGCGAGATGAGGGCATGGAGGACCTACGGGGTGTACAGACAGCTGCAGCTGCTGCAGCGGGAGCAGCAGAAGCGAAGGGGAGGCAGTGCTGCTGCTGCTTCTCGTGGTTTGTCTGCTGCTTGCTGCTGCAGCTGCAGCTGCTGCTGCTGCTGCTTGGAGCCGACTGCTCCGGGGAGTGATCTGCTGCCCCCCAAAGCTGCTGCTGCTGCTGCTGCTAGTGGTTCTAGCTGCTGCAGCACGCAGAGTTGCTGCTGCAGCGACAGCAGCTGCTGCAGCAGCAGCTCCTGCTGCAGCGATAGAGGCTTCAAGGGGCTGCCTCTTGCTGCTGCTGCTGTGTCTCCTGGTGTGCGGCGGCGGCGTCGGCGGCGCAGCAGCAGCAGCAGCAGCAGCAGTAGTAGCAGCAGCAGCAGCAGCAACAAGAATGAGTTACAGCTGGAGACGGATAGCGACGGCGGTAGCAGCAGAAGCAGCAGCAGCAGCAGC
>NW_013571692.1:4423-6221 GCF_000499745.2 Eimeria mitis | reverse complement strand
TATATATATATATATATATATATATATATATATATATATATATATATGTATGTATATATATATATATATACTATTAATATTTACATATTTATATTTATATATTTATATTTATATATTTATATATTTATATATTTATATATTTATATATTTGTGTGTGTATATACACCTCAGGACCGCAACGGTTTTTTTAGTGCGGATATGGATAGAGTGAGCGAGGGTCTGGGTGTATTGGTGGGTTTATATAAAAGTGTATATATAAATAAAGAAACAGAAAAAGAAATAAATAAATTAATTTATAATATAGCAAAGACAAACGAACCCAGTCCCCTTGAGCAGCTAGCCAGAAACTTCAACAGTAAACAAAAAAAAAATATAAATAAAATACTACAGGAGGCACAGGCGGAGACATAAACTTTTTTATTTATTTATTTATTTATTTATTTATTTATTTATTTATTTTCTTTTTTTTTATTTATTTATTTATCAATAAATATATTAATATACAAATACTCATACATACGAAAGAAACTACCAACCAAAAAAAAACAAATACACGCTTGCGCGTAACTGCTAACCAGCTAGCCACCCTGGCTAGCTAGCTAGCTAGCTGGCTAGCTAGCTGGGTAGCTAGCTAGCTAGCTAGCTAGCTAGCTAGCTGGGTAGCTGGGTAGCGTAGCTAGTCAGCTAGCTGTACAGCTAGCCGACTAGCTACGCAGTTAGCTAGCTAGCTGTGTAGCTAGCCAGCTAGCTAGCTAGCTGCAATTGCCTCGACGCCCGTACCGGCTCGTACTTTACTAGCTAGCTAGCTAGCTAGCTAGCTAGCTAGCTAGCTGGTTGTTAGCGGGGGGTCGGTGGGGGCGGGACCCTAAGAGGCAGAGAACCCTCAAGACCATCAATAATATTTTATTTATTTTTATTATTTTATTATTTTGTTATTTTATTTTTTTATTTTTATTTATTTTAAATAATAAAGTAACAACAATATAATAATATAATAATATAATAATATAATATAATAATATAATAATATAATAATATAATAATATAATAATATAATAATATAATAATATAATAATATAATGATATAATAATATAATATAATAATATAATAATATAATAATATAATAATATAATAATATAATAATATAATAATATAATAATATAATAATTATATTAATTATTTTATTATTATTATTATTATATGTATATATAATTATCATTTTATTATTTTATTTATTTTTATTTTAAACTATTTTATTATTATTTTATTATTTTATTTTATTTTATTTTTATTTTTTTATTTTATTTTATTTTATTTTATTTTATTTTATTTTATTTTATTTTATTTTATTTTTTATTATTTCATTTATCATTTAAATTGTTATTTTATCTTTTTTTTTATTTTTTTATTTTTATTGTTTGCTGCTATCGTCTCACTATTGTTTTATTTTTATTTTATAATTATTTATTTTTTATTATTTATTTTATTTTTTATTTATTTTTTATTTTTATTTATTTTTTGTTGTTATTTATTTTTTATTATTTATTTATTTTTTTTTTTTATTTTTATTATCGCTAGCAGTTTATTCTGTTTTTGTTGTTTTCTATTAACTTTATTTTTAATATAAAAATAAAAATAATTATAATATAAAAACAAAAATAATTATAATATAAAAATATAAAAATATAAAAATATAAAAATATAAAAATATAATAATATAATAATATAATAATTATATTAACTAATTATATTAAAATTATAAACATCTGCTGAAGACAAATATCAGCGGGGCTCGCG
>NW_013571692.1:0-266 GCF_000499745.2 Eimeria mitis | reverse complement strand
AAAAAAAAAAAAAAAAAAAAAAAAAAAAAAAAAAAAAAAAAAAAAAAAAAAAAAAAAAAAAAAAACCAAAGACAAAGACAAAGACAAAGGCAAAGACACGGCAGACAGAAGCCCCCTCCTCCCGTCATTCTTACACGTTACAGCTGTCTTAGATATATGCACACTCAGCGTGTGGATTATACACATATATATATACATGTTTATATATATATATATATATATATATATATATATATATATATATATATATATATATATATATATAT
>NW_013571691.1:6196-6492 GCF_000499745.2 Eimeria mitis | reverse complement strand
GCTGCTGCTGCTGCTGCTGCTGCTGCTGCTGCTGCTGCTGCTGCTGCTGCTGTTGCTGCTGTTGCTGCTGGTGTTGTTGCTGTTGGTGCTGCTGCTGCTGTTGTTGTTGCTGTTGCTGCTGCTGTTGCTGCTGCTGTTGTTGCTGCTGCTGCTGTCGTTGATAGTGGTTGTGGTGGTGTTCTTGCTGCGGCTGTTTGTTTTTGTTGTTGCTGCTGCAGCTGTTGCTGCTGCTGCTGTTCCTGCTGCTGCTGCTGCTGCTGCTGCTGCTGCTGTCTTCAGCAGCAGCAGCAGTTTCT
>NW_013571691.1:5785-5856 GCF_000499745.2 Eimeria mitis | reverse complement strand
CAGCAGCAGCAGCAGCAGCAACAGCAGCAGCAGCAGCAGCAGCAGCAACAGCAGCAGCAGCAGCAGCAGCT
>NW_013571691.1:382-842 GCF_000499745.2 Eimeria mitis | reverse complement strand
ACCCCAAACCCTAAACCCTAAACCCCAAACCCTAAACCCTAAACCCTAAACCCTAAACCCTAAACCCTAATCTGTGTTTACCTCTAGTGGGTGTTTCTTTGTTTTGAGTATGCTGACGTCTCCCTTTAATAGGGTGTTTAATGTGCTTGTTATTTCTGTGTTTGCGTTTTCTACAAAAGAAAAAATAAATTGTTTTATATCGACTCCTTGCTGCTGCTGCTGCTGCTGCTGCTGCTGCTGCTGCTGCTGCTGGCGCTGCGGCCGATCAGCCAACGCACAGCCACATAAAGTGTATACACTGTCCAATACAAACTCCTCCAGAGCTAGATACCTGCATAACATATATAAATATATAAATATATATTTGTTTATTTATATTTGTTTATTTATATTTATTTATTTATTTATTTATTTATTTATTTATTTATTTATTTATGTGTTTGTGTATATACATAAACTG
>NW_013571691.1:0-282 GCF_000499745.2 Eimeria mitis | reverse complement strand
ATATATATATATATATATATATATATATATATATATATATACATATATATATATATATATACATATATTTACAAATATTTTTATTTATATACTTATGTTTATGATATATATGGATGTAGATGGCTGTGTATAAACAGTACTATAAATATAAACAGCAGTATAAACACAAATGTCAATCTAAATAAAACAAAGGAAACAGCAGCTATACAATTAATAAATATACTTATATATATATAATATACATATATATAATATATATATATATATATATATATATATATA
>NW_013571690.1:6253-6402 GCF_000499745.2 Eimeria mitis | reverse complement strand
TATATATATATATATATATATATATATATATATATATATATATATATATAAGAAAGAGAAAAAAAGAAAGAAAAGGAGTAAGAGAGGAGACAGGAGACAAAGAAGAAGAAAAGCAAAAAAGAATAAAAAAGAAATAAAATAAAACTTTT
>NW_013571690.1:5910-6113 GCF_000499745.2 Eimeria mitis | reverse complement strand
AAAAAAAACAAAAATAAAACGATGCTGCTCTTCTCGGTGTGTATATACACCCCAATAAAACCCCCAAACATTTATTTATATATATTTATTTATTATTTATTTATATATATATTTATTTATTATTTATTTATATACATTTATTTATTATTTATTTATTTTGTTGTTTACTGTTACTATTTATAAATACTGTTCTTTAGTAATGC
>NW_013571690.1:5642-5871 GCF_000499745.2 Eimeria mitis | reverse complement strand
TATATAGAGAGATATATATATATATATATATATATATATATATATATATATATATATATATATATATATACTCTCTGTGCATACACCCCAAAATTGCTGCAGCTCATCATACACCCCAAAAGCCAGACCTCAACATACACCTGAAAATACAGCTCTCTTAGAGTTTATTTAATTTATTTAATTGCGTAAAAGTGAAATATAATTAAATATTTTTAATAATTTCTTCGTT
>NW_013571690.1:5146-5542 GCF_000499745.2 Eimeria mitis | reverse complement strand
AAAAAAAAAAAAAAAAAAAAAAAAAAAAAAAAAAAAAAAAAAAAAAAAAAAAAATAAACTGATTGATACGGTTGCTGCTGCTGAGGGGTGAGCTCATCGGCGTTTGTTTTTTATTTATTTTTGTGTGTATTTTTGTGTTTTTTTTTGTGTAAATTATTTTTTATAAATAAAAAATAAAATATAAATTAAAATAAACTAAAAATATATTAAAATATCCATCAAAACCCCTCTCTATGCTTTATCTAAACCCACTGCAGCAGCAACGGGGTGTATGTACACCTCACGACTGCTGCTGCTGCTGCTGCTGCTGCTGCTGCTGCTGCTGCTGCTGCTGCTGCTGCTGCTGCTGCTGCTTCCTCGTGTTCTCGTATTAGATTTGATTTAATTCTGTAAAAT
>NW_013571690.1:918-3418 GCF_000499745.2 Eimeria mitis | reverse complement strand
GTGCTGCAGCACTAGCAGCATTTGCTGATGCAGCAGCAGCAGCAGCAAGTATACTAACACCTGTTAATACTCTTCTTTCTATTGTGGAGAATGCATGCAAGAAGCAGCTGCTGCGGCCAAAGTCTCTTGCTGCTGTTGCTCCGCATGCAGCTGCTGCTGCTGCTGCTGCAGTTGAAAGTGCTGCTGCTGCTGCTGAAGGATCACCTGAAGCAGCAGCAGCAGCAGCAGCTGTCCTTGATGCAGCAGCAGCAGCAGCAGAATGTATTGAGTTTCCTCTTGGTTCTGCTGCTTCTCCTTTTGCTGCTGCAGCAGCAGCAGCAGAGCTTGCTGCTCGGGCGTTGCTGCAGTCGCAGCTGCGGCTGCTGCAGCACACCCTGCTCATGGCGCAGCAGCAGCTGCAGCAGCTGCAGCAGCAGCAGCAGCAGCAGCAGCAGCAGCAAGAAGAATTCGTGCTGCCTGAAGCTCTTGCTGCTGAAGCAGAATATATGGGGACCCCAGACGAGACACGGCTAACTGCAGCAGGAGTTGCTGCAGCAGCAGCAGCAGCGCAGCAGCTGCAGCAGGATGCTGCTGAGCTAGACATGCGTTGTCTTACAACCAGCAGCAGCAGCAGCAGCAACAGCAGCAGCAGCAGCAGGAGTGGGGTTGTGTTTATATATTTATCTCGATTGGAGGATGCATGCATGCTGCTGCAGCAAGTGTTGGGGCTGCATGCAGCGTTGCTGCTGCAGTGTATAGAAGCAAAAGATAAAAATATTTTATATGAGGCAGCAACAAAAATAAAAAGAGGAAAGAAAGAACCTACATTAAGATACCCAGTAACAAAAGGGGTCAGAGAGTTTATGCTGCTGCTGCGGTCTGTTGCTGCTGCTGCTGCTGCTGCTGCTGCACCTGCAGCAGCAGCAGCAGCTCTATCTACTAATGCTGCTGTTGCTGCTGCTACCTATACCTTTCCTCGTATACCTCTTGTTGCATGCATCAGCAACATCAGCAGCAGCAGCAGCAGCAGCAGCAGCGAAAACGAAGACAACAGCAGCAACAAAGACACCACCACAACCACCACCACCAGCAGCAGCAGCAGCAGCAGCACAAACGAAGACAACACCACCGCCACCGCCACCAGCAGCAGCAGCAGCAGCAGCAGCAGCAGCAGCAGCAGGAGTAGTATTATGAGTTGGCATAAGCTAGAGGATTGTTTATTATATATATGTGCAGCAACAAACAGCATACGCCGTCTCCCTAAACTAGCAAAAGGTACAATAGATAGATATGGAGTTAGTTTAATATTACGAGAAAAAATAATAAATTTTATTTGTTTTGTTTTTATGTTGCACGGTGCTGTGCCTATAGATACCCCTATATTTGAGTTAAGAGAAACACTCATAGAAAGTAAATATAATAATATAAATAAAAAAAATAATATAAATAATATAAATAATATAAATAATATAAATAATATAAATAATATAGATTATACACCCGAAATAAATAAATTAATATATGAGCTTAAGGATCAAGGGGGAGAACAACTCTGTCTCCGTTATGATTTAACAGTCCCCTTTTGTCGTTTTGTATCTTTATATAAAATAAATAAAATAAAAAGATACCATATAGGAAAAGTATATAGAAGAGACGAACCACAAATAAATAAAGGAAGATATAGAGAGTTTATACAGTGTGATTACGATATTGCGGGTGTTACAACCCCACCAATGCTGGCAGATGCTGAGTGTCTACAGTTGCTGCTGCAGTTGCTGCAGCAGCTGCAGCAGCTAACTGGGCCCTTTCTATTAAAAATAAATCATAAAAAACTTCTTTATGCTATTGTGCATGCATGCGGTGTACATACACCCCAAATACAGAGTGTATGTTCATCTATAGATAAACTAGATAAAGAACCATGGGANGCGGTGTACATACACCCCAAATACAGAGTGTATGTTCATCTATAGATAAACTAGATAAAGAACCATGGGAGGTTGTTGCTACTGAGCTAGAAAAAGAAAAAAATATAAATATAAATATAATAAATAAATTAAAAAAATATGTTTGTATAAAAGGAGATATAAATACAATAATAAATATAATAAAAAAAGATAAAGAACTGATGCAGCAGCAAGAAGCAGCAGCAGCAATTGAGGAGTTTATAAACTTAACGGTATATTTGCATGCATTTAATATATATAATTTATGTTTTATAGATCTATCTCTTGCTAGGGGTTTAGATTACTATACAGGCATTATATTTGAGGCTGTGCTGCTGCAGCAGGATGGCAGCAGCAGCAGCAGCATAGCTGGTGGGGGGAGATACGACCACCTTATAGAGAAGTTTAGTGGTAGATATGTGCCTGCTGTTGGGTTTTCGTTGGGAGTAGAGAGATTGTTTTGTTTAATAGAAAATAGACTAGGTATTGTACACCATGATGATGATGCTGCTGCTGCTGTTGCTGTTGTTGTTGTTGCTGTTGCTGTTGTTGTTGCTGTTGTTGTTGTTGTTGTT
>NW_013571689.1:9024-22169 GCF_000499745.2 Eimeria mitis | reverse complement strand
GAGAAGACTCGTCTTGCAGCACTTCGCTGCCTTCAGGTCGCTTTACTTCCCATGCTCTGCAGCACGAGCACCCATGTACCCATGGCGTTGCACTACACCAATAACTCCGCACTGCCAGTAGCCTAGTGAAGTGATTACCATCAGTACCCATTAGCGTACAGTCTGCCGGCAGTTCTACTGTTCAGCAAAGGATACTGGATCCACTATATTAGCCCTCGTGTCGTGTAGCACTTTGAGTAAATCCTTTCCGTATGTTGCCATTCAAAATAGACAACCTCAAAATGGGACGCAATTTCTGCATGACCTGCTAGCTCTAGATGCACTGAGAGGGAAAAGAACTAAATGGGTATGCGTGGTGCAAACTCTACATGACTGGTTAATTTTACGTGCCCTAACGACAACAAGGAACTGCTTGCGCCACGAATCCACATGGGTGGCTTGCTGAAGGCGCGCTCCTTCGTTGCTCTGTTTCCTCAAGACACTGTTTCCAACGCCCCGGCATCCCGTAGGCATGCATAGAAATCAAGCCTAATGCCATTACATTCCGTCCTTGGGCTATTCTACACCTAGACGAATGCCTAGAGAGAAACGCATAACTACACAAATCAGTTCGGGTCCAATACTCCTTACCTCGCACACCTTAGCCTTATCACAACGCCAGACAGGCATTCTGATCCTTCCTGCTAGATAGGCAGCGAGCTTTCACTTCGTTCCAATCTAGCGACGCCAATAATATTGCATGGCATGTGGCAGTGAATGTCAATACGCCGCCAAACAGCCAGCGCCAATGCAGCTGTGCCAATCCCTGTTTCTCTTTTCGGATGTGAAGCAGATTCTGCATGGACTTTGCCTGTGTAACCGACACTTCAGATGTTCCCTAGGATTTCTAAAACGGTTCATCAGCTACCCACATGGGAATGCTTCTCCCCTACAAACCCACTCGCTTCACCGCAACACCCCATGCAGACCGCATCGAGTGTATCGTGCCTCTCACATGCACTTTGTCCCGAGGCATGCTCATTTACGGCACAGCGAAGAAAAGACCATCATACTTAGTGAACCCAGCCGCACGCACGCTCAAATGCCAGTGCCCTGCAGAAGTTTTAAGTCGCCCTCGCCTGCTCACTTCACGTGCAATAATCATGCTCCAGCGACTCACATACTGCATACCCACGGCGCGCGAGGCCCTATATAACCAGCTGTGTCCACGTGATTCCTTAGTCACAGGCTGCAATGGCATCAGCAATGCCGCATCCCGCCTTTTATATCGACATACTCCCATGACAAAATATAGAGTCCGGGCCAGCTGTCGAGGTTTTCCGCAATATGGGTACACGCGCCAGCAGCCTTGCCCAGGGCTGCCAACTGCCTCTGTATACCAGACCAGCGTCAGCTATCCACAGCGTTCGTCGGACCCTTTCCCTCAGATACCCACTCGCTTCACCAAAACAACCGATAATGCTGATACACATATTGGCGCCATCTGTGAAGAGTTCTTACCACAACGGACAGACCACTGCCGCAACTGCAGGACTGCACAACTCGAATTAAATGGCAAAATGACTCCGCCCCCCCTACCCGCGAACCAGTGTATTCACAATTTTCAGTCTGGTCGTGCAGCTTGTCTCCAACCAACCATGCCTAGCAACATGCCATACAGATCGCTTCGAGTGGATTGTCCCTCTCACGTGCACTTTGTCCCGAGGCATGCTCATTTACGGCACAGCGAAGAAAAGACCATCATACTTAGTGAACCCAGCCGCACGCACGCTCAAATGCCAGTGCCCTGCAGAAGTTTTCTGCGGACTTATTAGAAACACCGAGTGCAGCTATTTCCCAGACAGCTTGTATGCCCATACACTAGCCAAGACGCAGAACAGTCAATTCATTCACAGTAAACGCACTCTTATGGAAGGCACTTAACACGCCCCATAGCCCTGCACTCATGCAAGACGTCCCTTCGCTAACACGACACACGGAGTACGGAACAGGACAAGGGGACAAAGCAGCAGGTGTCTTTAGAGTGCACCAGGCGAACGTGAGCAAGCCATATAGATCCGCGCGCGACGACGTAGGTTTCCAAGCATACTATACTGCACGTCAGACTGCCAGAAACCGCTACAGAAGTGGAGTCTGTTGCACCAAAACAAGGTCCAGAGGGCATCGCCCCGACGAATTAGGCCTGCTGGCGAATACATTCCGCATCTTCGGTAGCGTAATAATAGGCAAAACGTGCTGCTGCTGCACGTAAGTGCCCTAAAAAGTCGCCCTCGTTTGCTCACTTCACGTGCAATAATCATGCTCCAGCGACTCACCGCCTGCATACCCACGGCGCGCGAGGCCCTATATAACCAGCTATGTCCACGTGATGCCTTACTCACAGGCTCCCCTATGCCCTAGTCGATATTGTGTGCTATCACAGCCTGCCCACATGAAATGGTACAGCGACAACCTGGGGATCACACGCAGAACCAAAATCAAGGAGTTCGACAGCTGTATATTCACGATGTCTGCCACCGCTACCCTCAAGCCAGAGAGAGGCGTCTGCCGGTTGGTAGAGGCTTCGCGTATTCAATGTTACGTCGAGCATATACAAGGAGAGGACAAAGTGCCAGGCCCTGCTATATTTGCCTTCAGTGTCGTCGGGCCCCCGCTGGCACTACCCACCCTGGCAAGCCAATGCAAATGCCTTGTGCGATCGTAGAAGCTGCACGTGAATGGACAGTGGCAATAGTGTCACCACGTGTAGAACGCATAGCTAGCCCATGCCTTCATAGAATTTCTGAACGACCGCCGCACTCCTCTGGCACCACGCATGCCGCGGCCGAAGCTGCTCCGATTATAGCGCACCGACGCACGATAGGGGCAGAGAACCCTTCAGCCTTGCGTCACACATAGCCAGACAGAGCGTGGTATTCCAAATTGTTGGCGCAGTTATCTTGCCGTTCTTTTTGACGCGCTATATCTATGCAATGGCATCAGCAATGCCGCATCCCGCCTTTTATATCGGCATACTCCCATGACAAAATATAGAGTCCAGGCCAGCCGTCGAGGTTTTCCACAATATGAGTACACGCGCCAGCAGTCTTGCCCAGGGCTGCCAACTGCCTCCGTATACCAGACCAGCGTCAGCTATCCACAGCGTTCGTCGGACCGTTCCCCGTACAAACCCACTTTCTTCGCAAAAAAAGACCCATAATGCTGATAAATCCATCAGATGCATCTCAGTATCCGCCGTTCGAGTAAAGGAATGCAAACCGAAGAACTGTGGTGTTCGAACCGCTCTACAAACGGGACCTCTATATGCAAACGTAGGCCAAGAATATACTGAAGCAGAATCCTACGCAACACTGACGCTAACGGCCGATCACGCTGTGCAGTTTGACCAATCGAAATTCCGGCTTCATAGTGCTGAGGTGTCGAAAAATACATTACCGCGGAAGCTCTATTTGAGCTTTTAACAGCAATGACATCGAACGCGAACACGTCTCGTCCGGAGGAAAAACAAAACCTGCAGTCCGTCTCGCAATTCGCCGGAACGCTAAAATTTTATCCTAGCATGGCAAGGCTGCCTGAATGTCCTGACGCTGCAAGCCCGAACCCCCATAGGATCGGATGCTAAGGCACAACACGGCGACAGCTCACAATCTGAAGCAACAGCACCGCGCGGAAAAGAAACGCAGGCGCTGAAATTCGCATACTGTTCGCTCGACTAGACTGTTTCGCGAATCCGCTCGCACGACAAGCTACCCCAAAAGCGATTGGCGTCATATCACACGCGCATCCCGCGATGAACCGCTCACACACCAAACCGATTTGGCTGTCGGAGGACCTTTCCAGTTAAAAAAAAACACTGACGTCGAACAAGGCCGCTGGGCATAAGCTGCTAAGCGCACAGTCAACCGAGATTCGACATCCATAAAAACTAATTAACGGAGTTGCTTGATTGAATTACTGGAAGGACGACGACAGCGGGCCTTATCAGAAACTTCCGTGTGCAAACATTGACGCACAACGAACACAAGCCGCCCTAGGGGTAGCATACCTCTCTCTTCCCCATTTCAGCTGCGGCGTCGATGTTTCTCCGCGCGGTGCAACTTACTAACTGTTCGTCTCAGACTCCTGCTTTCTGCACACTGCCACTCGTACACGAGCAACGTCCACTCGACGCTAAAGCGCTATGGCGGCTGAAAACAAGTGGATTGCCCCTGAACCGTGGCATGAAATGCGGTAAGATGAGCGCGTAGCTTTGGCTAGCAGCACATCGTCCATAGGAGCCGCCCACGACAGCATTCAACGTCAAATGGCCATATGTCATGGGCAGGCAAGCCGTCCCGTACATTATATCTGTGGAAGCAGCTGATGCGAAAAAACAGTCACTAGAAGCCTAAATGTTGCAAAACGTGAGCGAAGCGCGCTTAAGATCCCCCGACATGAGCTCTGGAAAGACACTTGTTTGTCAAATAACAAAGACAAACCTGTGGAGCAAATGCCCCGGAAGGGCGTTCCACATCCATTCGCGCAGACACCAACCGCAGTGGGAGGATTCGCAGCCGTAACGCAGCGCTTACATGCGTTGCTCATGACGGCATGCGACGTATAGCCCCCGATTCAGAAATTTAAATATATTCGCTACACTGCAGATGCACCACCGCCCCATTCCACGTGAAAGAAATCAGCAACCCAGACGAATCACCAAACAACGAACCCTGCCACGGTAACTGTATAGCAGGAGAGGAAATAATGTATTCAAACTGTATGCTGTGGTATTGTGCTACACGAGTGGCTGCTTGCGGCGAAATCTGCACCATAGCTAGTTGCTTTGCCGGCTGGTGTAACAAAGGCGAACGACCGTCCCTTATTTTGTTTAGTCACAACAACATGCCTGGCAACAACGACAAAATCTCCAACAGTGAACCGCTGTGCGATGAAACCAACACCTGTCTCCAGATAAACGAGCACATTTGTAAGCTCTTCAGAAGGCGGCTGGCAACAGAATAACGAGTATATATTCTAGAAATGTTCACTCTCACGCCACTTACGCCCAGTGACGATAGCCTTTCCCTAGCTCAAATAATTGCGCATACAAGGATGTTCTGCGAAAGCGCGTTGCTAAGTGCGTATCTGGCGGAGAAGCGGCATGTACAAGCATGTCGGATTTCGGTGCGGGGCTGCGTTTTCGGCGCGGCACGACTTGCTGCCTGTTTGTGCAACAGTCGGGGTTTCCGCTCCTTCCCACACAACTACGGTAGATTCGTCACGTGCAAATGGTGTGCAGAGCTTAGCGAGTTGGTGCGCTATGTGGCATTAGCGACTGCCACCCCTGGAAGCAAGGATGACAACGCGAGCAGGTGTCTCTCAGTAACAGCAGAGAGGCCACATCCCTTGCTCAAGTTGGCATGACGCGTCACCGCCAGAGCTGCAGGTGGTACTGGAGCGAGACGTCGAAATCGGACACTTCATAAACATAGGACGAATGTAACCGTTAAAACATCTGGCGGTACGTCATTAGTTTCACATCCACATAAGAATGTGGACGTGTCCCTGGTTGAGACGCAAGCGCCTTAGTCCAGACATTCCGCATGCAAACCCAGGAAATGCTGGGTGTCACGTTTTTTCCTGTCGCGTTTGCACGGCAAAGTATTCTGACAGACATGAGTTTCATGCCCGCCTGCGCAGAAATGGCAACTGGCTTTTGCTGCCTACAAAGCCCCTTTCGTGTCAAACCATTGGCACGAACGTAAGTTGCGACAGATAAAAGACCGGCTCTACCGGGCACAGCACAACAATTCATCGTACGGTAAACTCCCGCGAAGGCGGGAGGCGGTAACTACTGACAGGTACCAATAATGGCTTGCCACCAAACCACGTACGAAGCCTCTCGTTTTATTCGATTGAAAACGAATGATGTCAAACATCCTGTAAAAAGCATATCGACCGAAAAGTGTTGGGTCAGCGGGAAAATCCCTCCATACAAAGAAGTATTTCAGGATCTGTGATGAATTTTGTACTTCGCGTGTCACGACCGCACTCTATATTGGTAGGACAGGTTGCAGGATCTCCGCTCAACAGGAAGAAGTAGCATCAAATCTCCTACCCAACGGTCTAGCATAAGCAACCAACTGCCACGAACTGTCCACCGGTGCCTCATCACTCAAAGCAACATCAAGCAAAATGTGTAGTGTGGCCTCACTCACGTCTTATCTCGGCGCTGCTGTTCCAAACCTAGACGCTTCACTGTGTCACAACCCTTACGCGGAGATATCACCTAACGTAACTGTGTCACAGCAGCGAACAACACCCTCTCACTGGCTGCACGGGTATCAACGTGTCAAAAAGAGCAAAGCCAGCTGCATAAAACTGTCGTCCAACGGGACGCCGAATGGAAGCACGGGTAAGGATCTGCCTAGGGGGAAACCGTGTATACATATTACAAAACAGCTAGCATTAAGTCGGTAGCCTCCAGATCCAGCCTTCAGGAGCGCCGAGTAGCGGTCGCCTTTCGACGTTGAGGCCCACGAGGCCAAACAGTGCACTCACTGATTGTCATAATGGTGTAGCAAGATACAGAAGAGGGACAAGCAACTGGAGATGTGGTGAAAGCCCTCACAGACAGCAACTCGGCGTCCGCTGTTCTATTTCAGTCCGCGATAGGCCTGATCACATCCGACGGCGGAAGTAGCAGGCCGCAGCTGCCAAGACCAAAGTAAATAAACCACGACCGATTTGCAAGTATATAACACTCCATGTGCATCATCCAATGCGCACGGCATTGCTCGCATGGAGTGTATTTTGCCACCTGAAAGGACAGAGTCGAGAGTCTTGGAAGTGACAGTAGAACACAGAGCAACAGCGAGCAACGCCTCCGCACATGCTGCAATGGGCATCAATTCCCAAACCAGAGCACCAGCTCCGCCACACTGCCCCTTAAAGCGAACCCTGTAGAAATAATTTAAACGCGCCTTGCACTGCACGTAAAAATGTTAGCACTGGTCGCCTCTTGCCGCCAAACAATTCCGACGCGGCGCACCTACCAGAACAAAGACCAACGGCAAACAATGCCTCCTCACTCGCTGCACCGGCACCCATTTCCCAAGCAGAACAAAGCAAGTTCTGCAAAACTGAAGTATCAACGGAAGCTCTGCCGATTGACAGATCAAGAGTATAACTGAGGGAAAGCCTTGCATACATATGCCTATATGCCAAAATATGTCGCGAGACGGCGGTACGCAACCGAACACCCCACATGCAAGTGGTGCGTCTAAAATTTGGATGTATGCCAAACTACCTACTGTTAAGGCGATACACGCTAGCACCCTAAAAACAATATGTGTGAAAATCAGCCACAGCAAGCGCATCTGCCTTCCTACCCCAGCCATAAGGATATAGGATACACCGGGTGGTATGAGCCAGGACAGGACGCCGTACAAACACGTTCTGACACATCTTCAGGCTATCCGACGTCATCCTGCTTCCAGCGCAAAGCACAATCATGTACGTACGAACTTTGTTTGACCTTCCGCGCTTCACTACTAAAGAGCCACTCTTTTTATTACACCCCTCGTCGCCGCAATACAGCACACCACAATACCATTGCCACATGCCTAAGCTACTAGCCGAGAACCTAGTTGGTCAGCAAAAGCCAGACATCGTCCATAGCCGCTCCATCGCGATCGCAGGTGTGATGTCGCCGCCCGACGAAATGCCTCTGATGGCTCATACTATCAGCTGACGCATGGGCATCATGGCATAATTCACCAGCGTGGAGAAGCAAAAGACATACGGGCCTGTGGCGATCATTCTGATTGACAATTGCTAGACGCTCGGGAATCTATTGCCTTCCCCCATAGGCCAATCCGCATCCGACGCTCGCCGCAACACGCTGCAAAATGACTCAATGAGCGTACAGCAAACGAGCGAACTTGCAGAATGAATGAGAGGGGATGCCCGCCGTCCCGTGGCTTGGATCGACATGCAGTCATATGGTTCACCGCGAACAATCCTGACAAGGTGCTGAGGGCCCCATGCGCCTGTATAACAACAGCGAGTACCGCTCGCTTACTGTCTGCACCGCCATTATTGTTCCGAAGCCAGATCTGTCAGATCTGTACAGCTGATATAGCAGTAGGCGCTTCATAGCTGGAACGCGAAGTATCTACCTGAGCGAAGCCCTTGTATGCAGAATGCGCGCATGCCAAAAGAGCCCGTCCTGAGGCGTTAAGCAACAAAACGCCCCGCATACAAATTGCGCGTCGAGTCGCCTTACGGTGATACGCGAACGCCTGTCACATGCAACTGCTGCGTCTGAGCAGCACCTCTCGCAAGTGGATCTACGTCCCTAGCCTCAACCAATGACGGCGAACGCTGCGTCAAGAGATGCGATACACCTGGTGGTGCCAGCCAGGACAGCACGTTGTGCAAACCGTTCCTGAGATATCTGCAGGCAATTGTACCTCAGTTGGCCTTTGCCGGCACAAGAGCAAATATTGGGTTGTTTGCGATCCGCAGGTTCGACGCCTGCAGTTGCAAACACACCGCAGCACAAAGCCGAGGCCGCCCGTCTGAGCAATGCGGACTGTTGATAGAAAGTACGCGCTTCGCTTAGGACCGCAGTAGACGCATCAGGGTGAGTTGAGTGCATTGTAAAAGGCGACCTATTTCACTGGCCAAGCGTCATACGGACTTAGTTAACCAAGATACAAAAAGACGCCAGCGACCTAGAGAGTTTCTGAAATAACGGTCGTCGCATATCCGTGGTATTGACAGTCCTACATTTTTCTTTTTCTGCTTAGATGTGACGCCAGTCAACGCCCGAGGACTCGAGACCGGACGTGTCAACGGCACGGACGAGAGAGTGTCCAAAGTACTAGTCCTTCCGCTGAGTAAGACAAGGCACGCTCCAGTGGACATCTGAGTCGTGTTTCCCGTTACACCGTGTTTGTTCTTACGCTGTCTTCGCTTCACACCAGCAATTCGCAATCGGAACCCAATGTCCCGCAGGCCTGCATAGCAACAGCGAGCAGCAGTCAGTAACTGCCGTAAGCGACATGAAATAATTCCGCAGGTCTGTCGTCACAGACGACAATTTTTTACAATGACCGGCACAGAAACTCGCAACAGGGCGAGAAGTGAGGGAAGCGAGAATAGGCAGATCCGCACGCTAGATTGATGGCTGTGGCTCACAATCACGCCAGGTACACTCTGCCCACAAATGCTTCCCCTCTGGCCCCAACCGAGAAATCCTGATGTAGTCTCCTCGTATTTGACAAGAACGCATACTACAAATATATACTGATGGATGCGCTGTGACGTCCAGACCGTGAAGTCTCCAGAGTCACTGCTTTCCCGAACGGCACTGTCGCAACATAGCACACCATTGAGTCACCGTCACATGCTTATGGTATATACTGCTTTGCTATTGAGTGAGGGCAATCTGCAGTTGGCACCGGAGACGCATCAGGGACAAAGGCGGCATGCGTAGACAAAAAAGTCCCCCTCCAGATCAGTTTCCACACTCACCCCAAGGGATCGCAGATGAGAAAACGCCCCGTCGCGAAAACCTACAGTTTACACAGTCCACTGATGCTTTGCCATAGTGAGAGGATTCACCAACGTAGAGAATAAGCAGCAAGCGGGGCGACGGCTCACACTGAAAAGTTGCTTTCTGTAGGTCTATTTCCTTCCGCAATAGGCCAGTCCATATCCGACGCCCGTCGACGCAGGCCACAGCGGCCTAAACTAAAGCAAACAAGTCTAGAGCTTTCTAAGTGTAACTTCAAGATGTTGCATGCCTTCCACCGCGTATGAAATTGTTCCCATGGATTACCTTTTGCCTCGAAACAATTCTGATCCGAAGCTCAATCTGAATTAGTGGCGAACAGCGCCTCCTCACTCGCTGCACAGGCAACATCCTTCCAAACAAAACAGAGCCATCTGTCGAACTGACCTTTCCAAAATTGACAAAGCAACGATCTACCTGAGCAACCCTTGCTTACATACGCATATCTGCCAAATTAGCACGCGCTAAGGCGTGACACTATAGCACCGCAAGTGCAAGTGGCATGTCCGAGGAAAACTCACAGCAAACACATCTACCCTCCTACTACAGCTGATGGCGCCGAACATGAACAAGGAGGTAGAATATTCCCGGGGCGGCTCACCAAGAACAGAGCGTTGTACAAACAAGTTCTGACACATCTGCAGGCAATCATATCTCACGTCCCCTATGCCAGCGAACGCATACGCGTCAGCGTGCTAGAAATCGACTGGTTCGGCGCCCTGCCACTGCAAAAACACCGCAGCACTAAACTGCGGTAAGGCGTCAGAGCTGTATCGAGCGTTGCTAGGAAACATGGGGTTCACCTAAGCCGACAGCACACCTGTCACTGTGAGTTGAGAGCAGTGCACGATGCCAAACGATTCAATTGCGCATGTTCACACAGCTATGATTAGTCTAAACGTAGTAAAACGAACGTCCTCGCCCCACCGCTCGCCACTGGACAACCGGGTGGACGAAAGATTGTTCACAGTACTACCCCTCTCACGCAATAAGGCATGAACCAGTGAACCCCCTAGTCGTGCTTCTCCCTACACCGTCTGCATTTAACAAGACCAGCCAGCAGCCTTCATTAACTGACTGCGCAGATGTCAACCTACAAACCGAATCCACACAGGCCTGACATGACAAGCGACAATCTATACATTGAGCCGCAGAGAAACTCACCATAGGGCAAGAACTCATGAAACCGAGAGTAGGCAGCTCTGAGGACTGCAATCATAGCCATGGCTCGCCATCACGACAAGGACACTCTGCCACCCCAGGTTACCCCCTGCCCTCAACCAACTAATCCACACGCAGCCTCCCTGAATACGCTCAAATCTGCGCAGTTAACGATTCCGCTGATGACTATTGCCAACAAAAAGTACAATAATGTACGTACGGACGCGTTGTAACCTTCGGCGCTTCACGACTAAAGAGGCACTGCTTTTTATTACGCCCCTTGCCGCTGCACTACAGCACAGCACAGTGCCAATGCCACATGCCTAAGCTACTAGCCGCCAATCGACGCGGTTAGCAAAGTCTCGAATTGCTGTCTGAGACCAAAAACGACAATGACAGCACTGGGATACAGCAGCTACTCTCTTCTAATACAGCTCCTACAGCCGCCCATCGCGATCGCAGCTCTGATATCGCCGCTTGCGGAAATGTCTTTGAGGGGTCATACTATCGGCTGACGCATTGGCACCATGGCATAATTCACCAGCATGAGAAACGCAAGAGGCATACGGGCCTGCGGCAATGATTCTCATCGACAATAGCTAGACGCTGGCCTTTCTATTGTCATCCTCTATAAGCCAATCCGCATCCGACGCTCGTCGCAACACGCTGCAAAATGACTCAATGAACGTACAGCGAACGAGCACATCTGCAGGCATGCTTGCCGTCCCATGGTTTGGATTGTTCTGCAGTCAGACGCTTCACCGCGAACAATCGTGACAAGGTGCGGAACGCCTCCTGCGCCTGCATAACAACAGCGAGTACCGCTCGCTTACTGTCTGCACCGCCATTATTGTTCGGAAGCCAGGTCGGTCAGATCTGTATAGCTGATATAGCAATCGGCGCATCATAGCTGAGAACAAGGACGCTGATGAATACTGCCAACGCAAAGTACAATGATGTGCGTACGCACGTGTTGTGACCTTTGGTGCTTCACGACTAAAGAGGCACCCTTTTTATTGTAGTCCTTGCCGCTGCACCACAGCACACCATAATGCCACTGCCAGATGCCTAAGCTACTAGCCGAACCCTCTCCGCAACAGGCTGCAAAATATGTCGACCAGCGTACGGCAAAGGAGCAAATCTGCAGAATGAATAAGAGCGGGTGCCCGCCGTCCCGTGGTTTGGATTGTTCTGCAGTCATGCGGTTCACCGTAAGCAATCTTGACAAGGTGCTGAGGGACCCATGCGCCTGCATAACAACAGCGAGTACCGCTCGCTTACTGTCTGCATCGCCATTATTGTTCCAAAGCCAGATCTGTCAGATCTGTACAGCTGATACAGCAATCGGCGCATCATAGATGGAAACACGGACGCTGCTGTATAACGGCAACAGAAAGTACAATAATGTACGTACGGACGCGTTGTGAGCTTCGGCACTTCACGACTAAAGAGGCACTCCTTTTATTACGCCCCTTGCCCCTGCACCGCAGCACAGCACAGTGCCATTGCCACATGCCTAAGCTACTAGCCGACAATCTACGTGGTCAGCAAAGTCTCGAATTGCCGTCTGAGACAAAACAAGACAATGACAGCCCCGGGATACAGCAGCTTCCCTTCTCTCATACAGCTTCCACAGCCGCCCATCGCGATCTCACCTGTGGTGTCGCCGCCCGCCGAAATGTCTTTGAGGGGTCATACTATCGGCTGACGCATTGGCAGCATCGCATAATTAACCAGCGTGGAGAAGCAAAAGACATACGGGCCTGTGGCGATCATTCTGATTGACAAAAGCTAGACGCTCGGCGATCTATTGCCTCCCTCCATAGGCCAATCCGCATCCGACGCTCGCCACAACACGCTGCAAAATGACTCATCGAGCGTACAGCGAACGCGCAAATCTGGAGAATGAGTGAGAGGGGATGTCCGCCGTGCCGTGGTTTGGATTGTCCTGCAGTCATATGGTTCACCGCGAACAGTCCTAACAAGGTGCTGAGGGCCCCATGCGCCTGTATAACAATAGCGAGTACCGCTCGCTTACTGTCTGCACCGCCATTATTGTTCCGAAGCCAGATCTGTCAGATCGGTACAGCTGATATAGCAATCGGCGCATCATAGCTGAAAACAAGGATGCTGATGAATACCGCCAACGCAAAGTACAATAATGCAAAGTAAAATAATGCACGTACCGACCCGTTGTGACCGTCAGCTTTTCACGACTAAGGGGGCACACTTTTTATTGCGCCCCTTGCCGCTGCACCACAGCAAACCACAATGCCACTGCAGCATGCCTAAGCTACTAGCCGACAATCTACTTGGTCAGCAAAGTCTCGAATTGCCGTCTAAGACCCAAAAAGACAAGCACAACACTGGGTTACAGTAGCACCTCTCTTCCAACACAGCTTGCACAGTCGCCCATCGCCATCGT
>NW_013571689.1:3513-8888 GCF_000499745.2 Eimeria mitis | reverse complement strand
CGATCTATTGCCTCCCTCCATAGGCCAATCCGCATCCGACGCTCGCCACAACACGCTGCAAAATGACTCAATGAGCGTACAGCGAACTAGCAAATTCGCAGAATGAGTGAGAGGGGATGTCCGCCGTGCCGTGGTTTGGATTGTTCTGCAGTCATATGGTTCACCGCGAACAATCCTGACAAGGTGCTGAGGGCCCCATGCGCCTGTATAACAACAGCGAGTACCGCTCGCTTACTGTCTGCACCGCCATTATTGTTCCGAAGCCAGATCTGTCAGATCTGTACAGCTGATATAGCAGTAGGCGCTTCATAGCTGGAAATGCGAAGTATTGATCTGAGCGAAACCCTTGCGTGCATTATGCATGGATGCCAAAAGAGCTCGTCCTGAGGCGGTAAGCAATAAAATAGCCAACATACAGAATGCGCATCGATTCGCCTTACGGTGATACGCGAACGCCCGTCACATGCAACTGCTGCGTCTGAGCAGCACCTCTCGCAAGTGGATCTACGTCCCTAGCCTCAACCAATGACGGCGAACGCTGCGTCATGAGATGCGATACACCTGGTGGTGCCAGCCATGACAGCACGTTGTGCATACCGTTTCTGAGATATCTGCAGGCAATTGTACCTCAGTTGGCCTTTGCCTGCACAAGAGCAAACATTGGGTTGTTTGCGATCCACAGGTTCGGCGCCTGCAACTGCAAAGACATCGCAGCACAAAGCCGAGGCCGCCCGTTTGAGCAGTGCCGAGCGTTGCTAGGTAGTCTGCGGTTTGTAGAAGACGGCAGGTGCCATGTTTCGGTCAGGTGAGAGCATTCTAAGTAGGTCACGCACGTCGCCGGCCCATCGTCATACTGACAGAACGAGCCTATATACAGAAAGACGCCACGACGTGGAGATTCGTGGAAACAAATTGTTTTGCATTGTCGTGGTTTCGCGGTTTTTTAGTCCTGCTAGTATAACAGCGCACCGTTTTCCCAAGTGCGATTGCATCTCTGTCCACCAGGAATTATCGAACGTCCACTTATGTAAGCTCACAGACCGTTCTTCAGAGAAACGTCAGGTTGTGTTGTCGTTTCCAGGGTATGCCTTCCACCACCACACAATTCTCCGGCGGACCTGTATGCCCTGGCGGCTCGTGTACCTAAAAACCACGAATTGCCGCTAACTCCCTACACAGGAAGTACCCTGCCAAATAACTCAGACGGAATTCCGTAAGAACGCGCCAACACATAACCCGCNCCTACACAGGAAGTACCCTGCCAAATAACTCAGACGGAATTCCGTAAGAACGCGCCAACACATAACCCGCTCTAAGCGTGCCAAAAGCCTCTGTCTTTTCTCGCCCAACGGCTGTCAACAGAGCACAGTGCGCTATATAACCTACGTCACAGAAACGCCGGCCAAACCTTGGAGTAGCGAAAAGGAATGTGCTCGAATGTCCCTTGATTTCGGCATTCATGCACCTTCACCTTTGCATGCATGGAATGCCGATTTGTAGCCCATGTCTCGCAATACCTCATCTCAACTGCCCGCCGTACGAAGATCCGCCCTAGCGCCTTCAAAGAGCAAAAGAGAAATTGCCGCACCAAGCCGTTTCCTCCCGATTCTCTTCGCAAGGCCTGCACACGCTAGTGATCCTGCTTCCAGGAGAAGAATGCATAGCTTGCCTAAGCACTTATAGCAAGTAACTGCCGCTCACTGTCTGCGCCGGCATCGCCTTACCAAGGAACTTGGTTTTCCTTGCCTTGGCATTGCAACGCTGCACAGGACGAAGCCACGGTCACATGTCCGATGTGTAAAGGCCTTGCTACCTGGCCGGACCAACCTGAGCATGAGAGATAAGTGGCAGACCTTGGCTTTCCACTGCGNAAGGCCTTGCTACCTGGCCGGACCAACCTGAGCATGAGAGATAAGTGGCAGACCTTGGCTTTCCACTGCGCCATACCTTCCACAGGCGCCGCCCAGCTAAACGCAGCAAGATGCCAGTTGAGAAGGGTGCAACGGGCAGCACCATTCATTGCCTCGCTGCCATAGTAACGTGATTAAAATACATAAACGAGACGCGTGCTACACAGGAGCTATGAACACGAATGGCTTTGAAGCTGCCCTGGCTTTGGCAGTGCTGCACCTCCACTTCGTCCAATAAATCCCGATCCCAAACGGGTCCCTCCCCATACCAGCATGTTTCAACCGCGAAGACGATCCGCAACCAAAACTGTGCCTCTGCAGAGTACTATAATTGTGTGCATGTCGCCCCCTGACAGTTGAGATCACTGGAAGGTCTGCATGCCAGCGCAAAACTGTGCTAACGCGCAGCTAAATGCAATATGGCCATGCGCAGAACGAGCGCGTAATGCCCCCTCACTGGCTCCACCTGCATTAGTTTCCAAAATAAAACACAACGCAAACCATAAAATGACATAAGCGACGCCTCCCAGCTTTAGCCCGCCACGCATCTGCCACAGGACGAGTTCGAATGAAGGCGGGAGTGAATATCAGCATTCACCAACTACTGCGTGACAACTCATGCACACGGTTAACAGGCAGCTTTGCAGACAAGCCCGGTGGGCATGTTCCGTAATCACTTCTCGCCGCCCCAGGCAAAATCTGACAAAACCTCACAAGCCTGCTACTAAATGCACCCAAACATCTGCAGGTAACAAGGACGCTGATGAATGCCGCCAACGCAAAGTACAATAATGGACGTACGGACGCGTTGTGCCATTCGGCGCGTCACGACTAAAGAAACAAAGTTTTTATCACGCTCCTTGCCGCTCCAGCACATTCCGCACGCAGCCTCCCTGAATATGCTCAAACCCGCGCAGCTAACAAATCCGCTGATGCCTATCGCCAACAAAAAGTACAATAATGCAAGTACGGACGTGTTGTGACCTTCGGCACTTCACGACTAAAGAGGCCCTGCTTTTATTACGCCCCTTGCCGCTGCACCACAGCACAGCGCAGTGCCATTGCCACATGCCTAACATACTAGCCGACAATCTGCGTGGTCAGCAAAGTCTCGAATTGCCGTCCGATGCCTAAACATACAATGACAGCACTGGGATACAGCAGCTACTCTCTTCTAATACAGCTCCCACAGCCGCCCATCGCGATCGCAGCTCTGATTTTGCCGCATGCGGAAATGTCTTTGAGGGGTCATACTATCGGCTGACGCATTGGCACCATGGCATAATTCACCAGTATGAAAAAGCAAAAGGCATATGGGCCTGCGGCGATGATTCTGATTGACAATAGCTAGACGCTCGCCTTTCTATTGTCTTCATCCATAGGCTAATCCGCATCCGACGGTCGTCGCAACACGCTGCAAAATGGCTCGATGAACGTACAGCGAACGAGCGAATCTGCAGAATGAGTGAGAGGGGATGCTCGCCATCCCGCGACTTGGATTGCTCTGCAGTAATACGGTTCATCAAAAACGATCCTGAAGGCTGCTGAGGGCCCCATGCGCCTGCCTAACAACAGCGAGTACCGCCCGCTTACTGTCTGCACCGCCATTATTATTCCGAAGCCAGGTCGGTCAGATCTGTATAGCTGATATAGCAATCGGCGCATCATAGCTGAAAACAAGGATGCTGATTAATACCGCCAACGCAAAGTAGAATAATGCATGTACGGACGTGTTGTGACCTGCACTTCACGACTAAAGAGGCACTGCTTTTATTACGCCCCTTGTCGCTGCACTACAGCACAGCGCAGTGCCATTGCCACATGCCTAACATACTAGCCGACAATCTGCGTGGTCAGCAAAGTCTCGAATTGCCGTCTGAGACCCAAAACGACAATGCCGGCACTGGGGTACAGCTGCTTCCCTCTTCTAATACAGCTTTCACAGCCGCCCATCGCGATCGTAGCTCTGATGTTGCCGCCTGCGGAAATGTCTTTGAGGGGTCATACTATCGGCTGACGCATTGGCACCATGGCACAATTCACCTACATGAAAAAGCAAGAGGCATGCGGGCCCGTGGTGATGATTCTGATTAACAATACCTAGGCGCTCGGCGATCTATTGGTCCCCTCAATAGGTCAACCCGCATCCGATGCTCGCCGCAACACGCTGCAAAATGCCTTGACGAGCGTACAGCGAACGAGCGAACTTGCAGAATGAGTAAGCGGGGATGCCCGCCGTCCCGTCGTTTAGATCGACAGTCCTGCGGTTCACCGCGAACAATCCTGAAAAGGTGCTAAACGCTCCATACGCCTGGCTAACAACAGCGAGTACCGCTCGCTTACTGTCTGCACCGTCATAATTGTTCCGAAGCCAGGTCGGTCAGATCTGTACAGCTGATATAGCAATCGGCGCATCATAGCTCAAACCAAGGGCGCTGACGTATACCGCCAATGCAAAGTACAATAATGGACGTACGGACGCGTTGTGACCTTCGGCACTTCACGACTAAAGAGGCCCTGCTTTTATTACGCCCCTTGCCGCTGCACTACAGCCGATCGCAGTGCCATTGCCACATGCCTAACCTACTAGCCGACAATCTGCGTGGTCAGCAAAGTCTCGAATTGCCGTCCGATACCTAAACATACAATGACAGCACTGGGATACAGCAGCTACTCTCTTCTAATACAGCTCCCACAGTCGCCCATCGCGATCGCAGCTCTGATTTTGCCGCCTGCGGAAATGTCTTTGAGGGGTCATACAATCGGCTGATGCATTGGCATCATGGCATAATTCACCAGTATGAAAAAGCAAAAGGCATACGGGCCTGCGGCGATGATTCTGATTGACAATAGCTAGACGCTCGCCTTTCTATTGTCTTCATCCATAGGCTAATCCGCATCCGACGGTCGTCGCAACACGCTGCAAAATGGCTCGATGAACGTACAGCGAACGAGCGAATCTGCAGAATGAGTGAGAGGGGATGCTCGCCATCCCGCGACTTGGATTGCTCTGCAGTAATACGGTTCATCAAAAACGATCCTGAAGGCTGCTGAGGGCCCCATGCGCCTGCCTAACAACAGCGAGTACCGCTCGCTTACTGTCTGCACCGCCATTATTATTCCGAAGCCAGGTCGGTCAGATCTGTATAGCTGACATAGCAATCGGCGCATCATAGCTAAAAACAACCATGCTGGTGAATACCGCCAACGCAAAGTGCAATAATGCATACGGGCCCGTTGTGACCGTCGGTGCTTCACGACTAAGTGGGCACCCTTTTTATTGCGCCCCTTGCCGCTACACCACAGCAAACCACAATGCCACTGCCGCATGCCTAAGCTACTAGCCGACAATCTACTTGGTCAGCAAAGTCTCGAATTGCCGTCCGATACCTAAACAATGACAGCACTGGGTTGCAGTAGCTCCGCTCTTCCAACACAGCTTGCACAGTCGCCCATCGCCATCGC
>NW_013571689.1:0-3373 GCF_000499745.2 Eimeria mitis | reverse complement strand
CTCGGCGATCTATTGCCTCCCTCCATAGGCCAATCCGCATCCGACGCTCGCCACAACACGCTGCAAAATGGCTCGTCGAGCGTACAGCGAACGAGCAAATCTGCAGAATGAGTGAGAGGGGGTGTACGCCGTGCCGTGGTTTGGATTGTTCTGCAGTCATATGGTTCACTGCGAACAGTCCTAACAAGGTGCTGAGGGCCCCATGCGCCTGTATAACAACAGCGAGTACCGCTCGCTTACTGTCTGCACCGCCGTTATTGTTTCGAAGCCAGGTCGGTCAAATCTGTACAGCTGATATAGCAGTCAGCGCATCATAGCTCAAAACAATGACGCTGACGTATACCGGCAACGCAAAGTATAATAATATACGTACGGGCGCGTTGTTACCTTCGGCACTTCACGACTAAGAATGCACTGCTCTTATTACACCCCTTGCCGCTGCACCACAGCACAGCACAGTGCCACTGCCACATGCGTAAGCTACTAGCCGGAAATCTACGTGGTCAGCAAAGTCTCTAATTGCTGTCTGAGACCAAAAACGACAATGACAGCACTGGGATACAGCAGCTACTCTCTTCTAATACAGCTCCTACAGCCGCCCATCGCGATCGCAGCTCTGATATCGCCGCTTGCGGAAATGTCTTTGAGGGGTCATACTATCGGCTGACGCATTGGCACCATGGCATAATTCACCAGCATGAGAAACGCATACGGGCCTGTGGCGATGATTCTGATTGACAATAGCTAGACGCTCGGCGATCTATTGCCTTCCTCCATAGGCCAATCCGCATCCGCCGCTAGCCGCAACACGCTGCAAAATGGCTCGTCGAGCGTACAGCAAACGAGCGAATCTGCAGAATGAGTAAGAGGGGATGCCCGCCATCCCGCGATTTGGATTGTTCTGCAGTAATACGGTTCATCAAAAACGATCCTGAAGGCTGCTGAGGGCGCCATGCGCCTGCCTAACAACAGCGAGTACCGCTGGCTTACTGTCTGCACCGCCATTATTGTTCCGAAACCAGATCTGTCAGATCTGTATAGCTGATATAGCAGTACGCGCTTCATAGCTGGAAATGCGAAGTATCTACTTGGACGAAACCCTCGCATGCGTAATGCATGCATGCCAAAAGCGCTCGTCCTGAGGCGGTACGCATACAAATTGCATGCCGAGTCTCCTTAAGGTGGTACGCAAACGCCCGTCCCATGCAACTGCCGCGTCTGCACAGCACCTAACGCAAATGAATCTACGTACCGAGTCTCAGCCGATGACGGCGAAGGCTGCGTTAGGAGATGCGATACACCTGGTGGTGTCAGGCAGGATAGGAGACCGTGCAAGCAAGTTCTCACATATCTGCAGGTAATGCTACCTCAGCTGCCCCTTGCCGGCGCAAGAGCAGGGACATGCCTGTCTCAGATTCGCAGGTTTGGCGCCCTGCAACTGGAAACACACAGCAGCACAAAGCCGACGCCGCCCCTCAGAGCAGTGCCGGCCACTGCTTGAAAATCTGCACATCGCTTAAGACGGCAGCAGCCACGTCGCGTGAGGCTGAGAGCATTGTAACCGGCCACCTGAATCACTGGCACCGCGTCATACTGACATGATAAACTCATATACAGAAAGACGCCAGCGACGTAGAGAGTCGTGGAAACAAACGTTTTCGCATTGCCATGGCTCTGACGGTCCTGCGCTTTACTTCCTTCCCTTCCACGATATGCCAGTCCCCGCCCCACGTCTCGCCATTGCGCGTGTCAACGGAACAGACGAGAGAATGTTTACACTACTAGCCGTCCCACTGAATAATATAAGGCATGCTCTAGTGAACCACTCAGTCATGTTTCTCTCTACACCGTCTGCGCTTCACAGCGACAGCGAGAAGCCGTCAGTAGCTGACTGCACCGACATGAACTGACAAGCCAAAAATAAGTGCGCACGCCTGACGTAACGAACGACAATGCAGAGAAGGAATCGTGCAGAAACTCATCATAGGGCGAGAACTCATGAAAGCGAGAGTAGGCAGCTCTGATGAGTGCAATGATAGCCATGGTTCGCCATCACGCCAAGGACACCCTGCCATCCCAGGCTTCCCCCTACGCGCAACCGACTAATCCGCACGCAGTCCCCCTGAATACGCCCGAACGTGCGCAGCTAGCAAGGACGCTGATGAATAGCGCCAACGCAAACTACAATAATGTACGTACGGACGTGTTGTGACCTTCGGCACTTCACGACCAAAGAGATTCTCCTTTTATTACGCCTCTTGCCGCTGCAACACAGCACAGCGCAGTGCCATGACCACACGCCTGCGCTACGAACTAAAGATCTATTTGGTCAGCAAAGTCTTGAATTGCCGTCTGAGACGGACTGAGACAAGGATCGCACTGGAGTATAGTAGGTTCTCTCTTCCAATTTGAAATCGTCAGGCGTCTAAAATTGTGAGAGTTCGCAGACTTCACTGAACCATAGTCAAAATGAAATAATTTACCAGCATACGAAAGGAAAGACCAGGGGATCTGTGGTAATGGTTCTGATTGACAGGACCTAGGCACTGCCGCCATTATTGCCTTTCGCTATAGCCCGAATTGCGCCTGAGGCATGACGCAGGACACGACGGCCTAGACAAGCATGAGCATAACAAACCAGCTTCGGGCTCCCTAAAAGTAAGTTGAACCAACTGCATGCCATCCACTGCGCGTGGAATTATTTGCGCGGCTTACCCGTAAAACTGAAATGTAGAAGCACCCTTTACAGATTGGCAAATCGAGGAGTTACCTGAGGGAAAAACTTGCATACATATGTATATAGGCCAAATTAGGTCGCGTTAGGGCGGAACGCAATAAAATACCTCACATACATATGGTGTGTCTGAAAAGCACCCACGGCGAATACATCGACCTTTTCACCTCCTCCGATGCCGCCGAACATGCGTAAGAAGATGCGATACACCGCATGGTGTCTGTCAGTCCAGGACGTCACAGAAACGCCTTCTGACACATCTGCAAGCATGCCTACATAACGCAGCATTTGCCGAAGCTAGAACGTTCTACGTACGTTCCCGAATTCACTGGCACATCGTCATACTCAGATAATGTGGAAAGGAACATTTTTTTATTGCCGATGTACTGGTTCTCCTGCATCTTGCCAATGTCGCAGCACACGGTGAGCAGCGGCGAGGGTCGCAGACCACTGTTCCACTGCCACAGGTTTTTTTTAAAAACGGTGATATTATAAATATATCGCACCAAATGTACTCTATTTTTAATATCTGAAAAAAATTATCTAAAAAATATATATATGACTCTATTTTAAATAACAATATATATATATATATATATATATATATATATATATATATATATATATATATATATATAT
>NW_013571688.1:7287-7484 GCF_000499745.2 Eimeria mitis | reverse complement strand
ATATATATATATATATATATATATATATATATATATATATATATGTATATATATATATATATATATATGTGTGTGTGTGTTTGTTTCTTTATTATTTTTGTTTTTTTTCTTCTTTTTATGTTTTATTTTATTTTATTTTTCTGCTGGTTTCCCTCTACAAACTCTTCTCCTTTCTCGGGTGTATCCGCACCTCATTT
>NW_013571688.1:6246-7149 GCF_000499745.2 Eimeria mitis | reverse complement strand
CAGCAACAGCACCAGCAGCAGCAGCAACAGCAGCAGCAGCAACAGCAGCAGCAGCAGCAGCAGCAGTATATAATATATAATATTTTTGCTGTTTTTTATTGTTTTTCAGGAGAGCTGCTGCACCGCGACATGAAGCCCTCCAACATTCTTCTTAACAGCGAATGCCACGTTAAGGTCGCTGACTTTGGGTGAGATGCAGTTCTTCTTTTTCTTCTCTTCATCGCTTGCAGCTGTTTTATATATATATATATATATATATATATATATATATATATATATATATATATATATATATATATATATATCATATTTCCCTCCTCTACTATAACCCTCATTTATTTGTATCTGTTTGCCATTCTGTATAAAGAAAGTATACAAAGTATTGCACGTTCCTGTTTATTGTTTATTGTTTATTGTTTATTGTTTAGGGTTTAGGGTTTAGGGTTTAGGGTTTAGTGTTTCTGTTGTGTGTGTGTTTTTTATGTATAAAAGGCTGGCTCGTTCCGTCGCTCACTCTGAGGGGGGCGAAGCCAGCAGCAACCCAGTGCTGACCGACTACGTAGCCACGCGGTGGTATAGAGCCCCCGAAATCTTGCTGGGGTCGACATGCTACACCAAGGGGGTAGATATGTGGTCGTTGGGGTGTATACTCGGAGAACTACTGTCGGGGAAACCTATATTTCCGGGTATAGAAAAACACACAAACCCTAAACCCTAAACCCTCAGACGGAAGAAACAATAAACAATAAACACTAAATACTAAACCCTCAGACGGAAACAATAAACTCTAAACACTAATTACGAAGAAACCATAAACACTCAATCGGAAACAATAAACACTAAACACTCACTCGGAAACACTAAACCCTAATTCGGAAGAAACCCTAAACCCTAAACCCTAAT
>NW_013571688.1:5459-6146 GCF_000499745.2 Eimeria mitis | reverse complement strand
GGCTGGCTCGTTCCGTCGCTCACTCTGAGGGGGGCGAAGCCAGCAGCAACCCAGTGCTGACCGACTACGTGGCCACGCGGTGGTATAGAGCCCCCGAAATCTTGCTGGGGTCAACATGCTACACAAAGGGGGTAGATATGTGGTCGTTGGGGTGTATACTCGGAGAACTACTATCGGGGAAACCTATATTTCCGGGTATAGAACACATAAACACTAAACCCTAAACCCTCAGACGGAAGAAACAATAAACAATAAACACTAAACACTAAACCCTCAGACGGAAACAATAAACTCTATACACTAATTACGAAGAAACCATAAACACTCAATCGGAAACAATACACAATAAACACTCACTCGGAAACACTAAACCCTAATTCGGAAGAAACCCTAAACCCTAAACCCTAAACCCTAACTCGGAAGAAACCATAAACCCTCACTCGGAAACCCTAAACCATACGCAGTAAACCCTAAACCCTAACTCGGAAACCCTAAACACTAATTTGGAAACCCTAAACCCTAAGCAGTAAACCCTAAACCCTAATTCTTAAACCCTAAATCATCCCGGCTGTATGCTAATGAAACCCCCTTCATTCTTTCCACTAAACTGCCGCAAACCTGAAACAGCAATTGCCTGGGATAGTTGCGAAAGCTGAGGTGTACGTACACCTGAAGGCTGCATGCATC
>NW_013571688.1:5142-5364 GCF_000499745.2 Eimeria mitis | reverse complement strand
GTCGCAGCAATTCGGAGCCCCTTCGCCGCGACGATGATGGAGGGTCTTCCTGTTATTAAACAAAAGTAAAATTAATTTTTAGCTTTTCATGCTGCTGCTGCTGCTGCTGCTGCTGCTGCTGGTATTGCTGCTGCTGCGGCTGCGGGCGCTGGTACTTCCTGGGGATGCTGCTGCTTCGGTTGGTTATACGAATGCAGCTGCTGCTGAAACTGAGACAAGGGT
>NW_013571688.1:4839-5045 GCF_000499745.2 Eimeria mitis | reverse complement strand
GCTGCTGCTGCTGTTGCTGCTGCTGCTGCTGCTGCTGTTGCTTTTGCTGCTGCTGCTGCTTTTGCTGCTGCTTCTTTTGCTGCTGCTGCTGCTGCTTCTGCTGCTGCTCTGCATCTCTCGTCTATCTGGTCACCTCTCGTCTCGCGCCGTCAGTTATTCCTTTTCTCTATCGATCGTTTTTTTATAATTTCTTTCTCTTTTAATTG
>NW_013571688.1:3250-3674 GCF_000499745.2 Eimeria mitis | reverse complement strand
TTTTTATTTATTTTTTTTTTATCAGGAAACTCGAAGACTGCTTCCCTGACGCCCCGCCGATGGCGCTGGATCTGCTGCGGCAGTTGCTGCAGTTCAACCCACGAAAGCGAATAAGGTTTGTGTTTATTAAAATATTTATTTATTTTTTTATTTATTTTTTTATTTACTTTTTTATTTTTTTTTATCTTTTGTGTAGAGTGTTTGTCTCTCATTTATTGCTTTCTTTACCTCGGATGCAAGCAACCCAACGACCTGTCTCCTTTGTTGTTTTTTTTTTTATTTTTTTATTTGTTTTTATATATTTTTTTTTTTATATTTCTTTTCTTTAGCATTTCCTTTGCCTCTTCTCTTCCTACACTGCTCCCTCTCTCAATACATTTCGCTGCCTTTGTTTCTGCATACCCTTCTCTCCCTGGAATCATCT
>NW_013571688.1:2667-2836 GCF_000499745.2 Eimeria mitis | reverse complement strand
CTCTCGCTACATTTCGCCGCCTTTGTTTCTGCATACCCTTCTTTCCCTGGAATCATCTGCTGCTGCTGCTATTGCTGCTGCTGCTGCTGCTGCTGCTGCTGTTGCTGCTGCTGCTGCATTGGCTGCTGCATGTATTGTTAGTGTTTGTGGTGTATTTTGATGGATATAG
>NW_013571688.1:2188-2567 GCF_000499745.2 Eimeria mitis | reverse complement strand
CTCTCAATACATTTCGCTGCCTTTGTTTCTGCATACCCTTCTCTCCCTGGAATCATCTGCTGCTGCTGCTATTGCTGCTGCTGCTGCTGCTGCTGCTGTTGCTGCTGCTGCTGCATTGGTTGCTGCATGTATTATTAGTGTTTGTGGTTTTTTTTAATGGATATAATGTGTGGTGTTTGGTGCGTTGCTGGGGTGTATGTACAGCGCAGAGCAAGCACTGGAGCACCCCTACGTTCGTCAGTTTCACAACCCTGACGATGAGCCCGTTTGCGGCCACATAATAACTATACCGATCGACGACAACACAAAGTGAGCTGTACAGACACCGCGCTGCTTCTATTCAGCAGCAGCAGCACTTTCTGCAGCAGCAGCAGCAGCA
>NW_013571688.1:2020-2088 GCF_000499745.2 Eimeria mitis | reverse complement strand
CAAAGTGAGCTGTACAGACACCGCGCTGCTTCTATTCAGCAGCAGCAGCACTTTCTGCAGCAGCAGCA
>NW_013571688.1:1440-1920 GCF_000499745.2 Eimeria mitis | reverse complement strand
TTTCTGCATACCCTTCTTTCCCTGGAATCATCTGCTGCTGCTGCTGCAGCAGCAGCAGCAGGAACAGCAGTAGCTGCAGCGAGTTTCATGTTTTTGCTGTTGTTTGGGGTGTATATATTTGTTTTTTATTGTTTGGGGTGTATGCATGTACACCGCAGGTATTCAGTTGAAGACTACCGCGAGAAGGTTTACCAAGAAGTTATAAAAAAAAAAAGAGAAACACGAAGACACAGACATGCACACGGCTCCTCTTCTCAGCCTTCTGCTGCAGCAGCTGCTGCTCCCTCCAGCAGCAGCAGCAGCAGCAGCAGCAGCAGCAGCAGCAGCAGTGGAGCTGCTGAGGGCGCCTCTCGAAGCAGTGGTCACCACGGAGCCTCGCGCCACTCGGCCACATATCAGCAGCAGCCTGCTGCTGCTGCTGCTGCAACATCTCATAAGAGCAGCAGCAGCTACACATACCCTCAGCAGCAGCAGCAGCAA
>NW_013571688.1:1062-1340 GCF_000499745.2 Eimeria mitis | reverse complement strand
GTGGTCACCACGGAGCCTCGCGCCACTCGGCCACATATCAGCAGCAGCCTGCTGCTGCTGCTGCTGCAACCTCTCATAAGAGCAGCAGCAGCTACACATACCCTCAGCAGCAGCAGCAGCAGCATTCGCAGCATTCGCAGCAGCAGCAGCAACGAAGCGGCTCGCTAGCGTCTTCCTACTCTCCCGCCAGTGGGGCCCCTGCTGCAGTGTATGCACAGCAGCAGCACGCTGCATATGGGGGGGGGCCCCAAGGACGTGATGCTGCTGCTGCTGCTGCT
>NW_013571688.1:885-962 GCF_000499745.2 Eimeria mitis | reverse complement strand
CTGCAGTGTATGCACAGCAGCAGCACGCTGCATATGGGGGGGGGGCCCAAGGACGTGATGCTGCTGCTGCTGCTGCT
>NW_013571688.1:611-785 GCF_000499745.2 Eimeria mitis | reverse complement strand
GAGAAACACGAAGACACAGACATGCACACGGCTCCTCTTCTCAGCCTTCTGCTGCAGCAGCTGCTGCTGCGCAGTGCACCGGCCAGGAGCAGCAGCGTCATGCTCATCGTGTCTCTGGGTCGACGTATCCCTCTTATCCTGCTGCTGCAGGTACAGCAGCAGCAGCAGCACCAG
>NW_013571688.1:424-511 GCF_000499745.2 Eimeria mitis | reverse complement strand
GCCAGGAGCAGCAGCGTCATGCTCATCGTGTCTCTGGGTCGACGTATCCCTCTTATCCTGCTGCTGCAGGCACAGCAGCAGCAGCAC
>NW_013571688.1:0-324 GCF_000499745.2 Eimeria mitis | reverse complement strand
CTGCAGTGTATGCACAGCAGCAGCACGCTGCATATGGGGGGGGGGCCCAAGGACGTGATGCTGCTGCTGCAGCAGCAGCAATGTATAGTGCAGCCGCAGCAGGCGGCCCTGGTTCTAGTGCTGTGTACTCACGATATGCGTGTGGGACTGGCAGCAGCAGCAGCAGCAGCAACAGCAGCAGCAGCAGCAGCAGCAGCAGCAACAACAGAGGCAGCAGCTCCTCTCTCCTGAAGCAGCGCAGTGGTGGCGGCGATCGCAGCGACAGCAACACAGATGGCAGGCAGCAGGTGTGATACATAGAAATATATAAATATATATATATAT
>NW_013571687.1:5405-6674 GCF_000499745.2 Eimeria mitis | reverse complement strand
TATATATATATGTATGTATATATATATATATATTTTTTTTTTTTTATTGTTTATGACGATATAAATATATTAATATTTTGCTATTGTTTATTAAAAAAAATATTTATCATTAATATGAATAAATAAATAAAAAAATAAAAAAATAAATAAACAATATATAAAACAAAAAAAAAGATAAATAAATAAGTAAATAACCTAAGTAAATAATATATAAAACAACAAAAAACCAAAAAAAAAAATAAAAAAAATATAAATTATATATTTTTTTTTTTATAAATGCAGGATGATGCTGCTGACTTTTTGGGTGTATTACGAGGGTTTGAGTCGATGGGTTTAGGTGTAGAGACAGTAGAAAGTATTTTATCTCTTCTTTCTGGTGTTTTATTGATGGGAAATATAAAAATAAAACAAAAAGAAATAGATGGAGTACCTGATGCTGCTTTCATTGATCCTGAAGATAGAGAAGATTTCAAGGTATCTAACGAGGGTTTAGGGTTTAGGGTTTATAAGGGTTTAGGGTTTATAAGGGTTTAGGGTTTATAAGGGTTAAGGGTTCATAAGGGTTTATGATTTAGGGTTAATAAGGGTTTAGGGTTGAGGGTTTATAAGGGTTTAGGGTTGAGGGTTTATAAGTGTTTAGGGTTTAGGGTTTATAGGGGTTTAGGGTTGAGAGTTTGTAAGGGTTTAGGGTTTATAAGGGTTTAGGGTTTAGAGTTTAGCGTTTTTGTGTGTGTTTTTTTTTTCACTCGACTCTACGCAATATCCTTTCTGTTTAGGTTTAGGGTTTATAAGGGTTTAGGGTTTATAAGGGTTTAGGGTTTAGGGTTGATAAGGGTTTATTGTTTATAAGGGTTTAGGGTTTATAAGGGTTTAGGGTTTATAAGGGTTTATAAGGGTTTAGGGTTTATGAGTGCAGGATGCGTGTGAGTTATTATATTTGAATGCTGAAGAGGTTGAAGATGCACTAACAAACAAAACAACAAAAATAGGAGTAAACACATCATTTATAAAAAGTAAATGGAGACAAAACGAAAGTATTATAATAAAAGATAGTTTATGTAAAAGTATATATGAACGCCTTTTCTTTTGGTTAGTTAAACAAATTAATATTAATATCACAAATCATCAACAAATACAACCCTTTATTGGTAAGATTATACACTAAACCCTCATAAACCCTAAACCCTCATAAACCCTAAACCCTCATAAACACTAAACCCTCATAAACCCTCATCCCTAAACCTTAAAGTTCTATATCATTTCTTTTGC
>NW_013571687.1:5092-5215 GCF_000499745.2 Eimeria mitis | reverse complement strand
TTACGTGCTTAACCTCCCCTCTATTCTTTTTGTTTCCTTTTATTTATTTTTATTTTTATTTATTTTTCTTTTTATTTTATTTATTTAACTTATTTTACTTATTCTGTTTATTTTATCTATTTT
>NW_013571687.1:4503-4992 GCF_000499745.2 Eimeria mitis | reverse complement strand
CTTTATTGGTAAGATTATACACTAAACCCTCATAAACCCTAAACCCTCATAAACCCTAAACCCTCATAAAACCCTAAACCCTCATAAACCCTCATCCCTAAACCTTAAAGTTCTATATCATTTCTTTTGTTTATTATACTTTTTATTATTTTTTTTTATTTTTTTTATTTATTTTTTTTCTGGTTTTATTTTTTTATATTTATATTATAGTTTTTAGTAATCCCCTTCTTTTTATATTTATTTTATCTTTCATTTTTATTTTTTTGTTTCTCTTCTTTTTTTTCTTTTTTTTCCTTTTTTTATTTTTTTATACTTTTATATTATTACGTGCTTAACCTCCCCTCTATTCTTTTTGTTTCCTTTTATTTATTTTTATTTTTATTTATTTTTCTTCTTATTTTTTTTATTTTACTTATCTTATTTACCTTACCTTTTTTATTTTATTTATTCTTTTTTGTGGTTACTTTGTTTGTATTTATTTGGCTTTCC
>NW_013571687.1:3574-3738 GCF_000499745.2 Eimeria mitis | reverse complement strand
ACCCTAAACCCTAAACCCTAAACCCTTGTAAACCCTAAACCCTAAACCCTAAACCCTTATAAACCCTAAACACTCATACACCCTAAACCCTAAACCCTATACCCTTATACTGAACTTTATATTTAACCTTACATTGACCCTTATAAACCCTTATTATAAACAAT
>NW_013571687.1:2873-3474 GCF_000499745.2 Eimeria mitis | reverse complement strand
ATATATATATATATATATATATATATATATATATATATATATATATATATATATATATATATACGCAGGAATCGAAGCTATATGAGAGTGAGGGTATAACAGGAGAAAGAGTGGAGTTTATATCTCCTCTTTCTGTTGTGGATTTATTAAGTTTTAAAAAAAATTGTATTTTATCTCTTCTTGAGGATTTCTGTCTTTCTCCTGCTGCTACCGATGCTACTTTTACTGCTGCTACAAAAACACTCATAAAAAGTATGATTTCTTTTTTTTATTTTTTTTTTTTATTTTTTTTATTTTTTTAGTTTTTATTTTTTTTTTTGGTTTTTTATTTTTTTGGGGGGATGCTGCTACCGATGCTACTTTTGCTGCTGCTACAAAAACACTCATAAAAAGTATGATTTCTTTCTTTTAGTTTTTTTTTTTATTTTTTTTATTTTTTTTATTTTTTTGGTTTTTTATTTTTTTTGGAAGCGGAGGAATTTTTTTTGTTTTTTGTTTTAGGAATGCAACTTGTTTTCTCCTTTTTTTGTTTTTTCTTTGTCTTTTTTTCTTTTTTTTTTCGGTTTTTTTTGTTCTTTTTTTCTCTATAAATAAATATATT
>NW_013571687.1:1975-2773 GCF_000499745.2 Eimeria mitis | reverse complement strand
GGGGGGATGCTGCTACCGATGCTACTTTTACTGCTGCTACAAAAACACTCATAAAAAGTATGATTTCTTTCTTTTTTATTCTTTTTTTATTTTTTTATTTTTATTTTTTTTGGTTTTTTTATTTTTTTATTTTTTTTTTTGGGCGCAGGAATTTTTTTTGTTTTTTCGTTTTAGGAACGCAAGTTGTTTTCTCCTTTTTTTGTTTTATTTTGTCTTTTTTTCTTTTTTTTTCGGTTTTTTTTTGTTCTTTTTTTCTCTATAAGTAAATATATAAATTAAATTTATTTATTTGTTTATTTATTTATTTACATATCAATTGGTTTTATTTTTATTTTTCCCTCTTTTTCTTCGTTTTCTTTTGTTTTTTTTCCTTTTTTTCTCTCTTTCTCTAAATTATTTATTTATTTATTTATTTATTTATTTATTTATTTATTTATTTATTTATTATGCAGAGGCCGACAACAAAGGAGCCGAGAAAGCGACATCTGATTTACATTTCTATTGTTTCTTTTTTTTTTCTTTTTCTTCGTTTTCTTTCGTTTTTTTTCGTTTTTTCTCTCTAAATTATTTATTTATTTATTTATTTACTTATATATTTATTTATTTATTTATATTTATTTATTTATTATGCAGAGGCCGGCAACAAAGGAGCCGAGAAAGCAACATCTGATTTACATTTCTGTATAAATCATTCTATTGGTTTAATTTCTTATTCAACAAAAAATTTTATTTTTAAAAATAAAGATCAACTCAGAGCGGAATTCATAGAAATGCTTAACGCCTCTCCTAACCCAGGTA
>NW_013571687.1:590-1512 GCF_000499745.2 Eimeria mitis | reverse complement strand
TAAATATATTTATAAATATACAAATAGATTTAAAAACAATTAATTCATTATTTTATTTGCTTTTTTAGGGTATATGATGGTTTCGTGTTTATAAGGGTTTAGGGTTTAGGGTTTTGTGTTCAGTGCTTATAAGTGTTCAGGGTTTAAAAGGGTTTAGCGTTTAGGGTTTAGGGGTTTGTGTTTGGGGTTTAGGGTTTAGGGTTTAGGGGTTTGTGTTTTGTGTTTAGGGTTTAGGGTTTAGGGTTTAGGGTTTGTGTTTAGGGTTTAGGGTTTAGGGTTTAGGGTTTAGGGTTTAGGGTTTAGGGTTTAGGGTTTTGTGTTCAGTGGCATCTCAGTTATATGAAGGGGTTGAAATAAGCAGAGGAAAATTAATGAAGGGGCAGCTCATCAGCTCGCAGTTTATGCAGCAGCTGCAAGAGCTTAATGCTATCATCGAGGTACGAGGGTTTAGGGTTTAGGGTTTAGGGTTTGGGGGCTAGGGTTTAGGGTTTAGGGTTTGGGGTTTGAGGGTTTAGGGTTTAAGGTTTAGGGATTAGGGTTTAGGGACTGGGGGTTAGGGTTTGGGTTTGAGGGTTTAGGGTTTGGGTTTGAGGGTTTAGGGTTTAGGGTTTAGGGTTTAGGGTTTGTAATGTTTATAATGAAGCGAAACGACGATAAATTTTGTTTAATAAAATAAAAATATTTAAATGCATAAAGATAGCTCCTAATGTACAAACAAAAATTAATTTATATTAAAACAAATTAATTATTTTATATTTATTTATTTATTTATATTTATTTATTTATTTACATTTACATTTATTCATTTATATTAATTAATTAATTTATTTATATTTACTCATATTTATATATTTATTTATATTTATTTATATTTATTTATTTATTAACATTTACTTATATTTACATATTTATTTATCTTATT
>NW_013571687.1:0-490 GCF_000499745.2 Eimeria mitis | reverse complement strand
TATGCAGCAGCTGCAAGAGCTTAATGCTATCATCGAGGTACGAGGGTTTAGGGTTTAGGGTTTAGGGTTTAGGGTTTAGGGTTTGGGGGCTAAGGTTTGGGTTTGGGGTTTAGGGTTTAGGGTTTGGGGGGTAGGGTTTAGGGTTTGGGGTTTAGGGTTTGGGTTTGAGGGTTTAGGGTTTGGGGTTTGAGGGTTTAGGGTTTAGGGTTTAGGGTTTGTGGTTTGGGGTTTAGGGTTTAGGGTTTAGGGTTTAGGGTTTGTAATGTTTATAATGAAGCAAAACGAAGATAAAATTTGTTTAATAAAATAAAAATATTTAAATGCATAAAGAGAGCTCCTAATATACAAACAAAAATTAATTTATATTAAAACAAATTAATTACTTTATTTATATTTATATATTTGTTCATTTATATTTATTTGTTTATTTACATTTACATTTATTCATATATATATATATATATATATAATATATATATATATATATATA
>NW_013571686.1:4001-4583 GCF_000499745.2 Eimeria mitis | reverse complement strand
ATATATATATATATATATATATATATATATATATATATATATATATATATATATATATATATTTACATACCTAATAGATAACATTTGTCTGTTTATTTATTTGTTTGTTTGTTTATTGTTTAGTGTTTATTGTTTCCTTTTGTGTTCGTTTGTTTGCTGCTGCTGCTGCTGCTGCGTTTGTCTTTGTTGCTGCACTCTTTGTTTGTTGCTGCTGCTGCTGCTGCTGCTGCTGCTGCTGCTGTTGCTGCTGCTGCTGCTGCATTTCTTTTTGTCTATCTTTCTCCTCGCTACGCAGCAGCATCTGTTCTTCTTCATTTATTTATTTATTTATTTATTTATTTCTTCATTTATTTATTAATTAACCTCTTTAATTAATTAATTAATTTATTTGTTTATTTATTTCTGTCCTTCTTTCTTCATGTATTAATCTCTTTATATATATAATTATATATTTATTTGCTTATATACTTATTTATATATTTACTTGTTTATTTATTTATAATAAACAGCAGCAACAACAACCCCACCCCCCTTCACGGGTTGTTTGTCTTTGAGGCGGCGGCTTGCTGTTGGCCTGCGCAG
>NW_013571686.1:982-3901 GCF_000499745.2 Eimeria mitis | reverse complement strand
GCAGCAGCAGCAGCAGCAGCAGCAGCAGCAGCAGCAGCAGCAGCAGCAGCAGCAGCAGCAGCAGCAGTAAACAGCAAAATAAAAAAAGAGAAAGAAATGAGGAGATTAGAGATAAAGAAGAAGAAGAAGAAGAAGAAATTAAAACAACAGGTAAACACAAACAACAACAAAAATAATATTTTTGTTCTGTTGCTGTCTCTGTCTCTGTCTTTATCTGTCTCTTTGTTTGTCTCTCTCTCCGTCTGTTTGTCTCTCTCTCTCTTTTTCTTTCTTTCCTTCTTTCTTTCCTTCTTTCTTTCTTTATATCTTTATTTATTTATTCATTTCTTTCTTTCTTTCTGTTTCTCTCTTTCTCTCTTTTTCTTTCTCTTCTTCTATCAGTGTGTGTGTTTGTCTGTTTGTCTGTTTGCTTTTTTGTTTCTGTTTCTTCTTTTTCTTTTTCTTTTCCTTCTCCTGCTTTCTGTTTGTTATAGCACTACCTATTGCTTTGCTGCAGCAGCAGCAGCAGCAGCAGCAGCAGCAGCAGCAAAGGACAGCAAGGAGAAGCAGCAGACAGCAGCAATAGACAGCGTTGTCTTCTGCTGCTCTTCATCTGAAATAAAAGAAAATAAAATTATTGAAAAAATTAAACAAATTGCAGAAAAACTAATTATAAACCTGAAAAAGAAAATGCAGCAGGCAGCCGCATGCACTCACATGCTGCAGCAGCAGCAGCAGCAGCAACAACAACAACTGCAGCAGGAGCAGCAGGAGCAGCAGGAGCAGCAGGAGCAGCAGGAGCAGCAGGAGCAGCAGCAACAAGAAATGCAGCAGCAAAAGCAGAAACAGCAGCAGCAGCAACAGCAGCAGCAATTGGTGCAGCAATGCCAAATGACAAATACACAGTCTGAAGCTGCTGACGCAGCTCCTGCTGCTGCTGCTGCTGCTGCTGCTGCTGCTGCTGCTGCTGCAGCAGCAGCAGCAACAGCAGCAGATATTGCACGTCGCGTTGTTGCAGCAGCAGCAGCAATATTTGACATCAGCACATTTCCAGGTATTAACGAAATTCATATTTTTTATTTTATTTCATTTTATCTTTATTTTATTTTATTCTATTTTGTTTTTTATTTATTTTATCTTATTTTATTTTATTGTTTTTTATTTATTTATTTTATTTTATTTTATCTTTATTTTATCTTTATTTTATTTTTAATTTCTTCAGATGAAGAAGTGGAATGTAAAGGAGGAGAGGCAACAGCAGCAGCAGTAGGATATTTCTTTTTTTTTTTTTAATATTTTTATTTTTTTCTTCTCCCTAAACAAAAATATTAATTATTATTTTTATTTTTTTTCTGCTGCAGCAAGAAGAAGATCAGCAGCAACATTTATTTGGTTTGGTTGCTGCTGCTGCAGCTGTCTGCGTTTTGGTTGCCTTGCAGCAGCACTTCCTTGACGGAGGTAAACAAACAATCTTTTTTCAAGCAGAAGACGGCATACGAGATACATCGGTGACTGGAGTTCAGACGTGTGCTCTTCCGATCTGGTTTAGGGTTTAGGGTTTAGGGTTTAGGGTTTAGGGTTTAGGGTTTAGGGTTTAGGGTTTAGGGTTTAGAGTATGTTTTTTTGTGTGGTTTTGAGTGCTGGTTTTAGGGTTTTAGAATGTGTAAATTCAATGCATAAATCAGGGTTTAGGGTTTAGGGTTTAGGGTTTATATTTTTTATTGTTTTATAATAAATATAATTAATTAGGGTTTATACAAGCGAGGGTTTACCTCTCTTCCTTTCTCTCTGCTTATCCTCTGCTGAAGGCCCCCCTTAGTTCTATCGCCGATTTCGTCTTGTGAGTTTTTCTTTTTTTTTCTTTTTTATTTTATTTTATTTTAATTTAATTTAATATTATTTTATTTTATTTTAATTATATTTAATTTAATATAATTTTTTTTTATACTGTATATTTTTTGTTTGTTTTGTTTTATTTTTGTTATTTTAATATTTAATCTATTTTATTTATTTATTTTTTTTCTTTTTTTGTTTTTCTTTCTTTCTGTTTATGCACTCATAAAACAAAATCGCTGATTCTTTGTCTTCTCCTCTCAACAAGATAGATATATAAATAAATTTTATTTATTTATTAATTAATTTATTTATTTATTAGTTTATTTATTTATTTATTTATTTATTTATTTATTTATTTATTTATTTATTTTGCTGCAGCAGAAAGCAGGAAGCAAAAGAAGAAGAAGAAATACAAAAAGAAAAAATTAAAATTTTAATTAAAAAATTTCTTCATCGGCCTTCAGCTGTTTTTGTTTCATCGGATGAGTAAATACTTATCTTTTTATTTTATTTTATTTTTATTTTATTTTATTTTTATTCTATTTTATTTTATTTTACTTTTATTTTTATCTTATTTTATTTTGTTTTCTTTTGTTTTATTTTGTTTTATTTTGTTTTATTTTGTTTTGTTTTGTTTTGTTTTGTTTTGTTTTGTTTTGTTTTTTATTTCATTTTATCTGTTTTAGTTTTTGTTTTATTAGTGTGTTTTATTATTTTATTGATTGTGCTATTCGTTTTATTGTTTTTTTTATTTATTTAATTGTTTGGTTTGCTATTTTATTCGTTTTATTCATTCAATATATTAAATTATTTTATTAATTTAATTTAATTTAATTTACTTATTTATCAATTTATTTATTAATTTATTTATTAATTTATTTATTAATTTATTTATTAATTTATTTATTTATTAATTTATTTATTTATTAATTTATTTATTTATTAATTTATTTATTTATTAATTTATTTATTTATTTATTTATTTATTTATTTATTAATGTTTTTATTTATTGATTATTTAATTACGTATTTAATTAATTTAATCGCCTATTAATCAATTAATTAATTGATTAATTAACTTATTTATTAATTTATTTACATTTA
>NW_013571686.1:0-963 GCF_000499745.2 Eimeria mitis | reverse complement strand
ATTTATTTATTTATTTATTTATTTATTTATTTATTTATTTATTTATTATCTCAGGTTGCTGCAGCCCCTACAAAGAGCGATGAAAAGAAGAGGATTCGAATTTGGGGTCATCACAAAAAACAACACAAAACAAGAAATGTAATTTTTACTTTTGTTTTAGTTTTTTTAATTTAATTTATTTAATTTAATTTATATAATATAATATAGTAGTAATATAATATAATATAATATAATATAATATAATATAATATAATATAATATAATATAATATAATATAATACAATATAATACAATATAATTTAATTTAATTAATATAATATAATATAATATAAACTAATATAATTGAATTAATTTAGTATAGTTAATACAAATTAAATTTAATTAAATTAATAAACAAGAAATGTAATTTTTATTTTTATGTTTTATTATTTTAATTTAATTAATTTAATTTATTTAATTTAATTAATATAATATAATATAATATATTTTATTAATTTAGTATATTTAATACAAATTAATACAAAAAGAAATGTAGTTTTTACTTTTATGTTTTATTATTTTAATTTAATTAATTTAATTTAATTAATATAATATAATATAAAATAATTATAATTAAACTAACAAATAAATTTAATTAAATTAATAAAAAAGAAATGTAATATATTTTTTCATTTATCTTATACTATAAATATAATTTATGTTATATAATTTAATTAATATAATAAAAATAATATAAATTTATTTAATTAATATAATTAATATAATATAATTTAATTAAATTAAATTAATATATTTAAATTAGGTTAAATTAATACACTCAAATTTATATAATTAAATAAATATAATTAAATAAATATAATTAAATAAATACAAATAAACATTAATAATCAGATAAATATGTTATTCAATAAATAAATAATTATATATATATATATATATATATATATATATATATATATATAT
>NW_013571685.1:6580-6768 GCF_000499745.2 Eimeria mitis | reverse complement strand
GGGGATGCGGCGAGCGATGAACATGCGCAACGCGCGGGGTAGAGGGTCTAGAGGGGGGAGAGGGAGAGGAGGAGGGTTTTAAACCCTAAACCCTAAACCCTAAACCCTAGATAATATATAATAGATACTTGGGTACTGAGGATGTGCTTTGCTTGCACACTCTATTAGCTCTCTTTTCAGGGCACTAT
>NW_013571685.1:5902-6546 GCF_000499745.2 Eimeria mitis | reverse complement strand
GGGGGGGGGCCCCCGGGGGGGGCCCCCAGGGGGGCCCCCCCGGGGGCATTCGGGGGGCCCCAAGGGGGGCCCCTGGGGGGGCCCCAGGGGGGGGAGGGGGGCTCCGAGGGGCCCCCCGAGGGGCAGGGGTATCCTGGGGGCCCTTCGGGGCCCCGCAGGTGCAGCTGTTTGGGGGCCCCTTGAGGGGCCCCCGCCCCCCTTGAGGTGGGGTTGGGGGCCCCCAAGGGATATGAGGGGGGGGAGGAGAGAAGCAAAGAGAAAAAATATTAAAGAAAATATAATACATGAGGGGGCGGGGGGCCCCTGGGGGCCCCCGTGTTTGTGGGGGCCCCCTGTTTCTGTGGTTCTGTCGGCTGTTGGGGTGGCTGCTGCTGCTGCTGCAGCTGCTGCAGCAGATGCTGCTGCTACTATACTGCAGCTGCTGCAGCTGTTGGGGGCCCCTTCTGGCTTCTAGGGGGGCCCCCTTTGCCTCCAAGGGGGGGGCCCCCCTCATATATAACAAGGGGGCCCCCTGCTGATGGGGGCCCCTGGTGAGCGGAGAAGAACAGCAGGAAAAGAAATAGAAACACCCAGAGGGAGACGAAAGAACTGCTGCTGCTGCTGCTGCTGCTGCTGCAGCAGCAGCTGTGGCAGCAGCAGCTGTG
>NW_013571685.1:5340-5802 GCF_000499745.2 Eimeria mitis | reverse complement strand
AGCAGGAAAAGAAATAGAAACACCCAGAGGGAGACGAAAGAACTGCTGCTGCTGCTGCTGCTGCTGCTGCTGCAGCAGCAGCTGTGGCAGCAGCAGCAGCAGCAGCAGCAGCAGCAGCAGCAGCAAGAGAGATTGTTGGTGCTAAGCTACCCTGCAGCCGCATCACATGCAGCAAGTCTCTGCTATTGCAGCAGCAGCAGCACCAGCAGCAGCAGCAGCAGCAGCAGCAGCAGCAAAAGTAGTATCAGCAGCTTCTGCTGTTGCTGCTGCAGCAGTTGACTAAAGTGTTTGCATTTGCTGCAGCACATGCTGCTTCTGCTGCTGCTGTTTTGTTTCTTTATAAGAGCTGGGTTACTTACAGGGTTTGTCTAGCTACGTGAAGAGACAGAGAAACTGTCTCCTTTGCTGTCTCCGTTTTCAGAGACAGTCTATTGGAGGGGGCGCAGCCATCCTTATAGATAT
>NW_013571685.1:5006-5240 GCF_000499745.2 Eimeria mitis | reverse complement strand
TCTCTTCACGTAGCTAGACAAACCCTGTAAGTAACCCAGCTCTTATAAAGAAACAAAACAGCAGCAGCAGCAGCAGCAGCAGCAGCTGATGATGCTGCTGCTGCTGCTGCAGCAGCAGCAGAAGCAGCATGTGCTGCAGCAAATGCAAACACTTTAGTCAACTGCTGCAGCAGCAACAGCAGAAACTGCTGATACTACTATTGCTGCTGCTACTGCTGCTGCTGCTGCTGCTGC
>NW_013571685.1:3918-4906 GCF_000499745.2 Eimeria mitis | reverse complement strand
CTATGGGTCAGGGGCTAGGGTTTAGGGTTTAGGGTTTAGGGTTTAGGTATATCTAGAGTTTAGGGGTTAGTGAGAGAGAAACAAAAGGAGACAGAAAGAGAGACAGAGACAAAAGGAGACAAAAAGGAACATAAGGGGAGACAGAAGAGGAGACAAATAAAGACAAAAAAGGAGACAGAAAAAAAAAGGAGACAGAAAAAAAAAGGAGACAGAAAAAGAGACAAAGAAGGAGACAGAGGAGGAGACAAAGAAGGAGACAAAAAAAAGGAGACAGAAGAAGAGACAAAGGGGACAGAAAAAAAAAGGAGACAGAAGAGGAGACAAAGGAGACAGAAAAAAAAAGGAGACAAAAGGAGACAAAAAAAAAGGAGACAGGAGACAAAGGAGACAGAAAAGAAAGGAGACAAAAGGAGACAGAAAAAAAAGGAGACAGAAAAAAAAAAGGAGACAGAAGAGGAGACAGCAGAACAGACCATCTGCAGGGCTATCTGCTGCATAGAAGTGAAGCCGAGGGAGTGTCTCCGTCTCTCTTTTTTTTCTTTTTCTTTTTTTTCTTTTTTTTCTTTTTCTTTGTTTTCTTTTTCTTCGTTTTCTTCGTTTTGTCTCCTCGATGGAGACAGCAAAGGAGAAGAGTTTAAAGGCCTCCACAGCTGCACTGTCACCTTATAGTCTCCTGCAGCACACAACAGCTAGCTAGCTAGCTAGCTAGCTAGCTTTCTGAGTTTAGGGTTTAGGGTTTAGGGTTTAGGGTTTAGGGTTTAGCTAGCTAGCTAGCCAGTAGCTATACTCACACTATACAGCTAGCTAGCTATGTACACTCGCTAGCTAGCTATGCAGTGGCTAGCTAGCTGTACAATAGCTAGCTAGCTGTAGACAGCTAGCTAAGCACTGGATAGCTAGCTGCATACATATGGTGGAAGCCATCTAACACCCAGCTAGCTAGCCAGCTAGCTAGCTAGCTAGCTAGCTAAGAACTGGCTAGCTAGCT
>NW_013571685.1:3739-3818 GCF_000499745.2 Eimeria mitis | reverse complement strand
AGCTAGCTAGCTAGCTAGCTAGCTAGCTAGCTGAGGCTTACCTGCTGTGAGAGGTATGTCAGCGAGGCCGTAACCCAAG
>NW_013571685.1:2824-3515 GCF_000499745.2 Eimeria mitis | reverse complement strand
AAAACCCTAAACCCTCGCCAGAAACCCTAAACCCTAGCTCCAAACCCTAAACCCTAAACCCTAAACCCTAGCCTCACGCTTTACCTCTAAATAAATCCTCGGCGGGGGGAAGAGAAGCTCCGTCTCTGGCTGTCTCCCCATGTAGGTCTTGAACACAGCACTGACGGCCTGTATATACACCCCAAACCCTAAACCCTAAACCCTAAACCCTAAACCCTCAACACTAAACCCTAAACACTAAACCCTAAATCCAGGCTATATAAACCCCTAAAACCCAGTGTATAGATAACAGCTGAAACAGGACAACCCAATCCAGGCCTCTGCCGCGCGGTTCAAGTTTTAGGGTTTAGGGTTTAGGGTTTAGGGTTTAGGGTTTAGGGTTTACTTCGCCGAAGGCCGCAGTTCCGTCGCCCTTCCCTTTTACGCTCATTACTGTCAAACCCTCAAGCCTGTGGAGTAACCACAAAGCAGCAATGAGGTGTTGAGTTTCAAGGGTTTAGGGTTTAGGGTTTAGGGTTTAGCTTCTAGGGTTTAGGGTTTAGGGTTTAGGGTTTAGGGTTTAGGGTTTACGACTTTCGATCCTTAGACGGCTTGAGGGTTGCTCCAACAGCCTCCTCAGCTGTCCAGCCTGAACAGCTGACACCCCCAATCCTAAACCCTAAACCCTAAACCCTAAACCCTAGCCCTCTTA
>NW_013571685.1:2186-2724 GCF_000499745.2 Eimeria mitis | reverse complement strand
GTAGGTCTTGAACACAGCACTGACGGCCTGTATATACACCCCAAACCCTAAACCCTAAACCCTAAACCCTCAACACTAAACCCTAAACGCTAAACCCTAAATCCAGGCTATATAAACCCCTAAAACCCAGTGGATAGATACCAGTTGAAACAGGGCAACGCAGGCCTCTGCCGCACAGTTCAAGTTTTAGGGTTTAGGGTTTAGGGTTTAGGGTTTAGGGTTTAGGGTTTACTTCGCCGAAGGCCGCGGTTCCGTCGCCCTTCCCTTTTACGCTCATTACTGTCAAACCCTCAAGCCTGTGGAATAACCACAAAGCAGCAATGAGGTGTTGAGTTTCAAGGGTTTAGGGTTTAGGGTTTAGGGTTTAGGGTTTAGCTTCTAGGGTTTAGGGTTTAGGGTTTAGGGTTTACGACTTTCGATCCTTAGACGGCCTGAGGGTTGCTCCAACAGCCTCCTCAGCTGTCCAGCCTGAACAGCTGACACCCCCAATCCTAAACCCTAAACCCTAAACCCTAAACCCTAAACCCTAGCCCTCTTT
>NW_013571685.1:2022-2086 GCF_000499745.2 Eimeria mitis | reverse complement strand
GGATGTATCTGTATAAAACCCTCAAAACAACGAGAGAGCTAATACCTTCGACAGACAGAGTGTC
>NW_013571685.1:0-1922 GCF_000499745.2 Eimeria mitis | reverse complement strand
AGGGTTTAGGGTTTAGGGTTTAGGGTTTAGGGTTTAGGGGGCTCACCTTTTCCTGGGGCGACAATCAAGTAGCGGATGTATCTGTATAAAACCCTCAAAACAACGAGAGAGCTAATACCTTCGACAGACAGAGTGTCTAGGGTATAGGGTTTAGGGTTTAGGGTTTAGGGTTTAGGGTTTAGGGTTTAGGGTTTGCGTTACACAGCATGGGGGAGAAGCCGCTCCCATAGCGCCCGCCAGAAATTGCAGTGTCTGTACAGCTCAGCCACTGCAACACATCTCCACACACCTAAACCCTAAACCCTAAACCCTAAACACTAAACCCTAAACCCTAAACCCTAGTGTTTCTAATTCCTAATGGGGAGTCTGAGGTTTAGGGTTTGGCATTATACTAAATAAATAAATAAATAAATAAATAAATAAATAAATAAATAAATAAATAAATATATATCTACATACAGAAGAGTGAACCTTCTTTTTGATATTCAGGGGGCCCCCGGGGGGCCCCCCCTAATTCTCCCTTTGGGGGCCCCATCGACTCAATGGTAATACCAACAGACAACACCAGGGGCCCCGGCCTCGCATGCAGCATACGCAGGGGGCCCCCAGGGTACTGTTGCTGGCTCGGGGGCCCCCCGGGGGGGCCCCCCAGGGGGGCCCCCATGGGGGCCCCCAGGGGGGCCCCCAAAGAGGGTTGAGGGAAGCGCTGAACGGCGCAGAACTCAAAGAGTCTACCCTAAGGAGGAGAGATAGAGAAAAAAGGAGACAGAGAAACCCTAAACCCTAAACCCTAAACCCTAAACCCTAAACCCTATGTTTGCAGCTGAGTTGGTTAGATTAGGGGGGCAAAGAGACAGGTGTATGTACAGATGAAAGGAGACAGAAAGGAGACAGAAAGGAGACAGAAGAGAGACAGAAGCAGATAGGAGACAGAAGGAAAGAGAAGGAGACAGAAGGAGACAGTGGAGAGACAGAAAGGAGACAGAAAAGGAGACAAAAGGAAACAGAAAAGGAGACAGAAAAGGAGACAAAAATAGAGAGGAGACAGAAGGAGACAGAAGGAGACAAAAAAGGAGACAGAAGGAGACAGAATGAGACAGCAGGAGACCCACCGAAGGACTCAAACAGCGATACCACTTTCCCCCTGTAATATCTGGCTGCAGCAACAGCAACAGCAGCAGCAACAGCAGCAGCAGCAGCAATAGCAGCAGCAGCAGCAGCATCAAAGGAGACAGAAAAGAGGACAGAAAAGGTGGCAGAAGGAGACAGGAGAGGAGACAGAAAAGAAGATAGAAAAGAGGAGACAGAAAAGGAGACAGAAAAGAGACAGGAGACAGAAAAGGAGACAGAAAAGGAGACAGGAGACAGAAAAGGAGACAGGAGACAGAAAAGGAGACAAAAGGAGACAGAAAAGGAGACAGAAGGAGACAGAAAAGGAGACAGAAAAGGAGACAGAAAAGGAGACAGAAAAGGAGACAGAAAAGGAGACAGAAAAGGAGACAAAAGGAGACAGAAAAGGAGACAGAAGAAGAAGTACCTCCATATAAAATAATTTTTGTTTGGGTAGATACAAACACCGACATAACAACACATGCTCCCCCGTAAACCTGAACATACACTCCTAAACCCTAAACCCTAAACCCTAAACCCTAAACCCTAAACCCTAGAAAGAGAGAGAGAGAAAGGAAGACAAGGAGAGATAGACGAGGAGACAGGAGGAGACAGAGAAAGAAAAGCTAAAAAAGAAAAAAAGAAAAAAACAAAGGAGACAAACAAAGATACAGGGAGACAAAAGGAGAGACAAGGAGACAGAAAAAGAAACGAAGAAAGAAAAAGGAGACAGAAAAGGAGACAGAAAAGGAGACAGAAAAGGAGACAGAAAGGGAGACACAAAGATGTATATATATATATATATATATATA
>NW_013571684.1:6212-6322 GCF_000499745.2 Eimeria mitis | reverse complement strand
TAGATTTCTCCTGCATGCAGTGGAAGCTGCCTCTGCGCGGTGCTGCTGCTGCTCTGCTGCGCGGGCCAATCCCCGCCCTCGCCCCGCGAGGAGCAGCAGCAGCAGCAGCA